>NC_052156.1:95184161-95412099 GCF_902713615.1 Scyliorhinus canicula
TAAGGGGAAGTAGATTTAGGACTGAGTTTAGGAGGAACTTCTTCACCCAAAGGGTTGTGAATCTATGGAATTCCTTGCCCAGTGAAGCAGTTGAGGCTCCTTCATTAAATGTTTTAAAGATAAAGATAGATAGTTTTTTGAAGAATAAAGGGATTAAGGGTTATGGTGTTCGGGCCGGAAAGTGGAGCTGAGTCCACAAAAGATCAGCCATGATCTAATTGAATGGCGGAGCAGGCTCGAGGGGCCAGATGGCCTACTCCTGCTCCTAGTTCTTATGTTCTTATGCCTCGTACATTCTCATCCAAACCATTAATATATTGTCATGAGAGTACCTTTAATAAATGGGTGTTTATAAATGGGTGTGTATATAAATATCTGTAGTGAGAGTACCTTTAGGAAATGGGTGTTTATTGCTGCAGATGACAGAGTGGGTGGAGCTGGGATGTCTGTCAGCTTTTTACTTTTGCTTTAGGCTTTTTGTGACAGGGTGGGTTTGGTTTCATATTAGTTTTGGAGAAGCTGCAATCACAGCAGGATGTGTGTGTATCTCTGCAAGCTTATGAATGTCCATTTGCTGATTTCAACATGGTAACTGTTCTCAGTAGTGAAGTTAAACCTCAGGTGCTTCTGTTAAATGTTTTGTTTTTAAGTCTTATGGATGTGAATAGGAAAGCTCAAGGGTTACTTAGTGTTGTATTCTTTGGGGATTGTATTTCAGTTGACGGTTGCTAAGATGTTCACTGTATGTTTTAAAAAGGTTAACTTGAATTCATGGGATAAACATTGTTTTGCTTTAAAAAAAACGTTTCCATTTCTGCTGTACCACTCCGGTAGAGTGGGCCTTGTGCTCCCCATACCACAATCTATTAAAAGTTGTGGGTCAGGTGAACTCTATGATACATTTTGGGGTTCTCTAAACCCTGCCCCATAACAAACTGGGGGCTCAAGGGGATAAAAGTCTATCTATTGGATTGGCTTAGTGAACTTAAAGACAGTGAGGGGTGAGCATATTGTGGTTTCTTTTCAGGTGTGGTATTCAAGTTTAAGTAGGGTGTGTGTTGTGGACAATGGCTCTTTCAGAGGCTCTGACGTTTTTTGGGGTGGAGACGTTCACATGCAGGACTTCACAGAAGCAGACTGTTCGATTTGGCAAAAACATTGCAGTCAACATTACCTGACAAAATGCAAAAAGATGAGGTAATTATGATGGTGGCTAAGCATTTAAAGTTGCCTGAGATAGTTTGATTCATTGGAAATTGCAAAAATTCAGTTACAAATTAAACAATGGAACATGAGAAAGAATTAAAGCAGCTTGAATATGAAAGAGAGAGAGAGGAAAAGGAAAGAGAAAGGGAGATACAGATCGGGGGAAAAGATAAAGAGAGAGAGTTTGAACTTCAGAAAATAGCCATGAAACATGACAGTCAGTTAAAATTGGCAGACGTAAAGGGAAACGTATAGTTGGATGATAGCGATGAGGATAGTGAGAAAGAGCATCATAGTCGAAGGCTTGGTGGGGATCTATTTAAATATGTCCAAGGTTTGACGAGAAGGAGTTAGAAGCCTTTTTCATTTCATTTGGGAAGGTAGCAAAACAAATTAAATTAAATGGCCACAGGACACGTGGGTATGACTAATTCAAACAAAGCTGGTAGGTAGGGCTAGTGAAGTGTTTGCATCGCTACTGGAGGAGGTATCTGGGACGTATGAGGAGGTGGAAAAATCCACCTTAGGTGCATATGAACCAGAAATTTAAGGAACGACTTTGGTCAAACATACATGGAGTTTGAAAGGATCAAACGGAGTAATTTTGATAGGTGGGTAAGGAGTTTGAAACTAGACCAAACGTATGAAGCTCTCAGAGAAATTAAACTTTTGGAAGAGTTTAAAAATTCAATTCCTAATGTCGTGAGAACTCGTGGTAGATCAGAGGGTTAAAACTGTGAGGGTCGCAGCAGAAATGGCAGATGATTATGAATTAGTTCATGAATCAAATCTTGGTTTCCGACATCAGTTTCAGCCTGTGAGGGATAGAAACTGGGGACATGAGAAATATTCAAGTGGTAAAGGAAAGGTAATCTGATGGGAGATAATAAGGCACCTCAGACTAAAAAGGAAATCCAGGAGGGTGGAAGAGACATGACAAATTTCAAATGTTTTCACTATAATAAACTAGGCCACGTAAAGTCACAGTGTTGGTGGTTGAAGAAAAGCACTGGGAAGGCTTTTGGTAAGATTCTTGGTCGTGTGGATGAGCAGAGAGATCTTGGTGTCCATGTACATGGATCCCTGAAAGTTGCCACCCAGGTTGATAGGGTTATTAAGAAGGCAAATGGTGTGTTAGCTTTTATTGGTAGAGGAATTGAGTATCGGAGCCATGAGGTCATGTTGCAGCTGTTCAAAACTCTGGTGCGGCCGCATTTGGAGTATTGCGTGCAGTTCTGGTTGCCGCATTATAGGAAGAATGTGGAAGCTTTGGAAAGGGTGCAGAGGAGATTTGCCAGGATGTTGCCTGTAGGGAGGGAAGATCTTATGAGGACAGGATGAGGGACTTGAGGCTGTTTTTGTTAGAGAGAAGAAGGTTAAGAGGTGACTTAATAGAGGCATACAAGATGATCAGAGGATTAGATAGGGTGGACAGTGAGAGCCTTTTTCCTCAGATGGTGATGGCTAGCATGAGGGGAAATAGCTTTAAATTGAGGGCAGATAGATATAGGACAGATGTCAGAGATGGGTTCTTTACTCAGAGAGAAATAGGGACATGGAATGCCCTGCCTGCAACAGTAGTGGACTCGCCAACATTAAGGGCATTTAAATAGTCATTGGATAAACATATGGATGATAATGGAATAGTGGAGATGGGCTTTAGATTGGTTTCATAGGTCGACGCAACATCGAGGGCCGAAGGGCCTGTACTGCACTGTAATGGTCTATTCTATAATGCTGATGTGGTCAAACAGGATAAGACAGTGGGGTTTGTTAAAGTGGTAAAGGAAAGCCCTAATGAATCGAAGGAGGTGCAAAAGATTGTACAGCCTGATCACAAGGTGATTGAGAAGAAGGTGCCAGATCTCTTTAAAGAATGTACCTGTGTGGGTAAAGTTTACTCATGTGTATCAGGAGGAGCAGGTAAAGAAGTTGCAATTTTAAGAGATAGGGGAGCTAGTCAATCTTTAATGCTAAGAGAAGAGGATTTATGTAATTTGGGAAGAATATTGCCAGAAAAGGTGGTAATATGTGGAATTTAGGGTGAGAGGTGTACTGTTCCATTGTATAAGGTAAGGTTGTAAAGTCCAGTGAAGAGTGGTGAAGTGGTGGTCAGAGTAATAGAGAAACTATCATGTCCATGAATACAGTTTATCTTGGGTAATGATATAGCTGGATCGCAGGTGGGAGTTTTGCCTACTGTGGTTGATAAGCCAGTGGAAAATCAGGGAACTGAAGTGTTGAAGGACGAGTATCCTGGGATTTTTCCGGATTGTGTAGTAACAAGGTCGCAAAGCCACAGGTTAAGACGAGGAGAAATCGAAGAGAAGATGACTTTGAAGTGCAATTATCAGAAACGATTTTTGATCAGATGGGTGAACAAGAATAGGTGGAGGATGAGGCGGATATTTTTAGTCCAGGAAAATTGGCAGAGTTACAACAGAAAGATGTAGAAATAAAACGAATGTATCAGAAAGCAGACACGGAAGAGGAATCTGAGTGTATACCAGTGTTATTACCGTAAAAGTGATGTCTTGATGCGAAAATGGAGACCTTTGCATATGCAGGCAGACAAAAAGTGGGCAGAAGTTCATCAAGTGGTATTGCCGGTAGAGTATAGAAATGAGGTGTTGCGAGTTGCACATGAGGTACCAGTGGGAGGTCATTTGGGAATAAGGAGAACTCGAGCTAAAATCCAGAAACATTTTTATTGGCCTGCACTACATAAAGATGTAATTAAATATTGTCAACCATGTCACACATGTCAAGTGATAGGGAAACCTCAACAGTGATAAAACCAGCGCCCTTAATGCCCATTCCAGCATTTGAGGAACCTGCTACAAGGGTCCTAATTGATTGCGTAGGACCGCTTCCTAAAACGAAAAGTGGGAATCAATATCTTTTGACTATAATGGATGTGTCTACCTGGTTTCCAGAGGCCATTCCAGTATGTAATATTACAGCTAAAAAGATTGTGGAGGAGTTACTTAAATTCTTTACTAGATATGGACTACCCACAGAAATACAATCGGATCAAGGATCAAATTTTACCTCAAGGTTATTCAAAGAAGTTATGGAAAGCAATTTAAATTAACTGCGTACCATCCAGAATCACAGGGAGCGTTAGAAAGGTGGCATCAGACATTAAAAACAATGTTGAGGGCTTATTGTCACAATTATCCAGAGGATTGGGATAAAGGAATTCCATTCCTACTGTTTGCAATTAGGGATGCACCAAATGAGTCCACCAAATTCAGACCTTTTGAACTAATTTTTGGTCATCGGGTAAGAGGATCACTTAAATTGATTAAGGAAAAATTGGTGAGTGAGAAATCAGAACTTACATTATTGGATTAAATGTCAAATTTTAGGGAACGATTAAATAGAGCAGATGAATTGGCGAGACAACATTTAAAAGTTACACAAAATGTGATGAAACGGTTAGCGGACAAGAAATCCAAAGTTCGTAGTTTTGCCAGTGGAGATAAAGTTTTCGTATTGTTACCAGTGGTAGATGAACCTTTAAAAGCAAGGTTTTTTGGACCTTATATTGAAAGGAAACGTGAGGTGAATTATGTGGTAAAAATATAACAGATAGTGGAAAACCCACCGAGTGTGTCATGTGAATATGCTTAAAAGGTACTTTGAAAGGGAAGGAGAGAAAAAGTAGAAGGGTTAGGTGGATTGGCCATGCTAAATTGCCCGTAGTGTAAGGTTAATGGGGGGGATTGTTGGGTTACGGGTACACGGGTTACGTGGGTTTAAGTAGGGTGATCATTGCTCGGCACAACATCGAGGGCCGAAGGGCCTGTTCTGTGCTGTACTGTTCTATGTTCTATGTTTTAGTGATTCTAACTCAGTGACAAACCAAATCCAGATGACTGTGAATTTGACATATCTCAAATTAAATTGAAAAATGAGGACGCTAATAAAAATTGGGATAAATTGTTGAGTTACCTTCCAGAGGAAAAACGGACTGATCTGAAAGAGTTATTGATATCACTTGGGCAAGTTTGTAGAGATAAATTGGGAAGTACTAAAATGGCTATACATGATACAGATGTAGAAAATGCTGTTCCAATCAAACAGCATCCATACAGACTTCACTCTTTAAAATTGGCGCAGGTCTACAAAGAGATTGAAAGTATGCTTAAAAATTGCATAATTGAAGTGGGTTGCAGCCAATGGAGCTCATCCATAGTGATGGTACCTAAACCAGACGGTAACCAACGGTTGTGTGTGGACTATAGAAAGGTTAATGCAGTTACAAGAATGGACTCTTATCCTATCCCACGTTTGGAGGATTGTATTGAGAAAGTGGGACAATCAGCTTTTATTTCCAAATTGGATTCACTTAAAGGTTACTGGCAGATACCTTTATCAGAAAGGGCGAAGGAGATTTCAGCTTTTGTGACTCCCAGATGGTATATATCAATTGCCATTTGGCATGGAAAATGCCCCAGCCACATTTTAGCGGTTAAAAGTCGTTTCAGGATTACCCAATTGTGCGGTATACATCGATGATCTGGTAATTTTCAGCCAGACATGGAATGAACATTTAAAACATCTGATGGAGTTCTTCAATCGACTATCTGGAGGCGGGTTTGGTGGTAAACCTCGCCAAAAGTGAATTTGGAAAAGCCAAAGTCACTTTCCTCAAGGAGTTTCCGATACCTTCAAGACGAAGGGAAAAAATGCGATTTCTTGGCATGAGTGGATTTGATCAAATGTTTGTGCAAAAGCTTTGTAGAGTGACTGCTCCACTGATGGACTTGCTGAAGAAACGTAAAAAATTTGAGTGGACAGCGGGCTTTCAATAGGCATTTGATGGCCTGAAAGCTGTGATAACCAATGTTCCTGTGTTGGAGGATTACAAGGGACTCTGTGATCTGATTGAACTAACATCTCTGACCTTAAGAGACATGCCGAGGCGTAGAGAAATGGACGGATCGTGCAAAGACCTTCTTGTTCAAAGCGACTGTCAATTGAGAAGGATTTCAGTTGGAGGAAGAACAAAAATTGACTATATTATTATACCTGTTTGCATGTGTTGTTTTTTGAAGCAAAAAAGTGTATTTACTGTGTGCATTTCTTAAGGGATAGTGAGAAGTTGAAAAACGAAACCATTTTAAGTTGATAGTTTATTTATTTTTTCTTGGGTGGAAGTGTCATGTGAAAGTACCTTTAAGAAATGGGTGTTTATTACTGCAGTGTTGTCCGAGTGGGTGGAACTGTCTGGCAACTTTTTACTTTTGCTTTAGGCTTTTTGCTGCAGGGTGGGTTTGGTTTCATTTTAGTTTTGGAGAAGCTGCAATCACAGCAGGATGTGTGTGAATCTCTGCGAGCTTATGAGTGTCCATTTGCTGTTAAACCGGAGGTGCTTCTGTTAAATGTTTTGTTTTTAATTCTTATGGATGTTAATAGGAAAGCTCAAGGGTTACTTAGTGTTGTATTCTTTGGGTATTGTATTTCAATTGATGGTTGCTAAGATGTTCACTATGTTTTAAAAAGCTTAACTTGAGTTCATAGAATAAACATTGTTTTGCTTTATAAAATACTTTTCCATTTCTGCTGTACCACACCTGTAGAGTGGGCCGTGTGCTCCCCATACCACAATCTATTAAAAGTTGTGGGTCAGGTGAACGCCCAAAACAATATATAACAAATAACAGTGGACCCAGCACCAATCCCTGAGGCACACCGCTGGTCACAGGCCTCCAGTTTGAAAAACAACCCTCCACAATTGCCCTTGTGACTTCTGTCGTCAAGCCAATTTTGTATCCAATTGGCTACCTCGCCCTGGATTCCGTGTGGTACCTTGTCAAAAGCCTTGCTAAAGTCCATGTAGACAACGGTGACTGCACTGCCCTCATCTACTCTCTTGGTTACCCCTTCAAAAATCAAATTCATGAGACATAACTTTCCCTTTACAAAGCCATGCTGACTTTCCCTAATTAGCCCTTACCTGTCTAAATGCCCGTAGATCGTGTCCCTCAGAATAACGTCTAACAATTTGCCCACTGCAGAAGTAAGGCTAACCGGTCTGTAGTTCCCAGGCTTATCCCTACAGCCCTTATTAAACAAGGGCACATCATTTGCTACCCTCCAATCTTCAGGCACCTCTCCTGTGGCTGTCAATGATTCAAATATCTCAGCTAGGGGAGGCGGCAATTTCCTCCCTAACCTTCCACAACGTCCTGGGATACATTTCATCAGGTCCGAGGGATTTATCTATCTTGATGCGCTTTAATACCTCCAGCACCTCCTTCTCTGGAATATGTACACTCCTCAAGACATAGAACATAGAACGATACAGCGCAGTACAGGCCCTTCGGCCCACGATGTTGCACCGACATGGGAAGTCAAAAACTAAAGGCCATCTAACCTACACTATGCCATTATCATCCATATGCTTATCCAATAAACTTAAATGCCCTCAATGTTGGCGAGTGCACTGCTGTTGCAGGTAGTGCATTCCACGGCCTCACCACTCTTTGCGTATAAAACCCACCAATGACCTCTGTCCTATATCTATTACCCCTCAATTTAAGGCTATGTCCCCTCGTGCTAGCCACCTCCATCCGCGGGAGAAGGCTCTCACTGTCCACCCTATCTAACCCTCTGATCATTTAGTATGCCTCTATTAAGTCACCTCTTAACCTTCGTCTCTCTAACGAAAACAACCTCAAGTCCATCAGCCTTTCCTCATAAGATTTTCCCTCCACACCAGGCAACATCCTGGTAAATCTCCTCTGCACCCGTTCCAAAGCTTCCACGTCCTTCCTATAATGAGGCGACCAGAACTGTACGCAATACTCCAAATGTGGCCGTACCAGAGTTTTGTACAGCTGCAACATGACCTCATGGCTCCGGAACTCAATCCCTCTACCAATAAAGGCCAACACACCATAGGGCTTCTTCACAACCCTATCAACCTGGGTGGCAACTTTCAGGGATCTATGTACATGGACACCGAGATCCCTCTGCTCATCCACACTGCCAAGAATTTTACCATTAGCCAAATATTCCGCATTCCTGTTATTCTTTCCAAAGTGAATCACCTCACACTTCTCTACATTAAACTCCATTTGCCACCTCTCAGCCCAGCTCTGCAGCTTATCTATGTCCCTCTGTAACCTGCGACATCCTTCCACACTGTCTACAACTCCACCGACTTTAGTGTCGTCTGCAAATTTACTCACCCAACCTTCTGTGCCCTCCTCTAGGTCATTTATAAAAATGACAAACAGCAACGGCCCCAGAACAGATCCTTGTGGTACGCCACTCGTAACTGAACTCCATTCTGAATATTTGCCATCAACCGCCACCCTCTGTCTTCTTTCAACTAGCCAATTTCTGATCCACATCTCTAAATCACCCTCAATCCCCAGCCTCCGTATTTTCTGCAATAGACGACAATGGGGAACCTTATCAAACGCTTTACTGAAATCCATACACACCACATTAACTGCTCTACCCTCGTCTACCTGTTCAGTCACGTTCTCAAAGAACTCGATAAGGTTTGTGAGGCATGACCTACCCTTCACAAAACCATGCTGACTATCCCTAATCATATTATTCCTATCTAGATGATTATAAATCGTATCTCTTATAATCCTCTCCAAGACTTTACCCACAACAGACGTGAGGCTCACCGGCCTATAGATACCGGGGTTATCTCTACTCCCCTTCTTGAACAAAGGGACCACATTTGCTACCCTCCATCACCTTTTATTTCCCCAATTTCCCTAACCTTTGTGCCTTTCTCAACAGTAAATATTGACCAGAAATATTCATTTAGAAGCTCTCCCATCCCTTGTGGATCTGCATATAGATGACCTTGTTTATCCTTAAGAGGTTCTACCCTCTCCAAAGTCACCCTTTTGCCCTTTATGTATTTGTAAAAGTTCTTTGCCTTTGCAGATAAGGCAAAGCAAAATCTAATCTCATGTTTCCTTTTTGCCCTCCTGATTTCTCTTAACTCTACTCTGACACTCGTCAAGGGATCCACTTGATCCCAGTGCCTATGCATGTCATATGCCTCCTTCTTCCTTTTGACCATAACCTCAATATCTCGAGTCATCCAGGGTTCCCTCCTTCTACCAGCCTTACCCTTCACTCTAAGAGGAATGTGCTCAATCTGAACCGTAATTAACACACTTTTGAAAGACTCCCACTTATCAGCAGTCCCCTTGCCTGCAAATAGGCACCCCCAATCAACTTTTGAAAGTTCCCGCCTGATACCCACGAAAGTGGCCTTGACCCAATTTAGAATTTTAACTTTTGGGCCAGAACTATCATTCTCTTTAACTATCTTAAAACTAGTGGAATTGACTTCTGGTGGCGCCCATGGAGTAGACGGTCGTACATTTGGTAGCTTCAGCTCGTGATGGAATTTTTGGACATTTTCCCCCGACTGTGGATGGGACAGTGAGGAGGAATCCCACACTAGTATATGGAGACATGGACCAAAAGTGGTCGTATAACAAGGCGATGGACTTTATTAAAAGTAAAGTGCTGGTAGGTGACTGAGGACACTGAACTCTTGGGGCGGGGAATGCTGTATCGATTTTGTTAAAATTAGTCTTGCTTTTGAACTGTATGCAAAATGTTTTCTTTATATTGATTCTTGGGCTGTTGCTCAGTTTTGTAAGTTAACCTGGTCCTGGTTGGGGAAGGGTAGATGGAACATCTTTGTCTTTTCTATGTGTTTGGTTGGAACTGTGCTTTTTGAATTTGTATGTCCGAGCGGGGGATGTGGGGAGGGGAACAATAGTGTATTGGTTGTTTGGCGCCATGGGGGGGGGAGTTACCAGGTGAGCAGATCATAAGTTTGTTAAAGGGGGTTGGGATTGTTGTGCTGTTAATGGGGCGGGCGGGGGGGGGGGGGGGGGGGGGGGGGGGGGGGGAATTGCACTGCTGACAGGGGAAGCATTGTTGCTGGGAGATAAATGGGAGGTCGAGGACAGAGGGTGCCGAAGGGCGGGCCTGCGGAGGCGAGCTGGAGGCTGGTGACTAAGAAGGGTGATGGTTGATTGGCAGGGTGGCGGGGGTGAGATGCCTCCCGGTCAGGCTGATCATGTGGAATGTTAGAGGACTGAATGGGCTGGTGAAGAGGGCTTGCATGTTCTCGCATTTGAGGGGTTTCTGTTTGTTTTTCAGTGCCTCCCCATCTTTAGGGCATTTTTGAAACGGATAAACAAGGTGATTTTGGGATTTGTGTGGGAGGGTAAAACGCTGCGAGTGAAGAAAGTGTTGCTGGAGCGTGGCCGGGGGGAGGGTGGGTTGGCGCTGCTGAACTTTAGCAACTATTACTGGGCGGAAGATATAGCCATGATTCGGAAGTGGGTAGCACGTGTGGAAGCGAGTAGAGACAGCATCATAAAAGGACACAGGTTTTGGGGCATTGGTAACGGCACCTCTGCCATTCTCACCGGCCCGGTACTCCACAAGCCCGGTGGTAGTGGCGGCCCTAAGAGTCTGGGGGCAATGGAGGAAGCATATGAGAGTGGAGGTAGATTGGTCTGTGCTCCAATCGGCAGTAACCATCGGTTTGCACTGGGAAGGCTGGGTGGGATGGGGGTTTTGGAGATGGCAGAGAGCAGGGATTGAGAGGAAGGGGGATCTATTTATAGATGGGAGCTTCCCCTGTTTGAAGGATTTAAGAGGAGAAATTTGAAGTGCCAGCAGGAAATGGATTCAGGTATCTGCAGGTACGGGATTTTCTGCAAAGGCAGGTTTTGACCTTCCAGCTCCTACCGCCACAGGGGATACAGGACAGGATAGTTTCCAGAACGGGGGTGGGAGAGGGGAAGGTTTCGTATATTTATACAGGACTCGTGGAGTCGGAGGAAACGCAGACAGAGGAGCTAAAGTGCAAATGGGAAGACGAGCCGGGGGGAGATAGAGGGAGGTCTTTGGGTGGATGTGTTAAGCAGAGTCAACACGTCCTCAACATGTGTCAGGCTCTGCCTGATTCAGTTTACGTTCGTTCACCAGGCACACGTGACGATGGCCCAGGTTTTTTGGGATAGAGGACAAGATATGCGGCAGTGCCAGAAACCCATGTCCATATGTTTTGGGCATGTCCGAAGCTTGGGGGATTTTGGCAGGGTTTTACAGATGTCATGTCCACGGTGGTCCGGAGGTGGCGATTTTCGGAGTATCGGAAGATCCGGGAATCCAGGGGGTGAGAGAGGCCATTGTCTTGGCCTCTTTGGTAGCCCAGAGACGGATATTGTTAGCATGGAGTGACTCAAAGCCCCCAAGTTGAGAGATCTGGCTTGGTGACATGACTTGGTTCCTCAGTCTGGAGACAGTAATATTGCCCTAAGAGGGTCAATGCTGGGGTTCATCCTGAGGTGACAGCCGTTTGTTGACTTCTTTGGAGAAAACTAACAGTCAGCAGAGGTGAGGGGGGGGGGGGGGGGGAGGAGGAGTTGGATTACTGATCAGAAGAAGTGGAACTTGGGAGGGAGGTGGTCTTTGCACTATGTTTATATTTGTACTGTTGTTATTATAAAATTATAAATGCCTTAATAAAATGTTTTTCAAAAAAAACTAGTGGAATTATGGTCACTGGTCCCAAAGTGATCCCCATAATCCGAAGATTCTTCTTCCTGGACCGGTTCTCAAGATCCTCCAACTGCTCCCTCAGCCTTTTCTGACTGCTCGTCACCATCCCCATCTCTGCCTCTACCGAGATCAACCCATCCTCATGCTCCCCAACCATTTCCTCCACTTTTTGGTTCGCCAATCCGTGTCTCTTACCTCTGCTACATGCACTCAATCACCACCCGAAGTGGCTCCACCACTTTAGCCAGGTCCTCTCAGGCCTCCTTCCTTTGCTACTGGAACTTGCTGGTGAAGAATTTCACCAGCTGTCCATACACCACTGGGCAGGCAGCATTGTGCCCCCCCCCCCCCCCCCATTAGCCCCAATTAATTGGACCATGTCCTAATCATTTGTATTGATTTCTCCAATAAAGGGGTCGTTGCTTGATCGCTGGGAGGGTCCTAGGTGACTGTTGGCTTGCCTTTGTTTTAGTCTCCACTGGCGCCGGGGAGTCTGCTCTGGTACCGATTGCTTAAATGTTTCTCTTTTGTCCCCGGAGATAGCTCGTTAGTATGCTAATGGTTTTGCAGTATCGGTCTTGTCTGGGAGCTGCAGACTCCAATCCACAGGCAAACCTTGTACCTGCTTGTTTTCTTAGCACTGTCCAATTTTCCCTTTACTCTTTGCAAGTGTCCATTTTGCAATCGGGACGTGGCCACCCCAGGTGGCTACACTCCCTCCTTGTGATCCTCAATGCGAAGCGTGAAGGATCACATTACCGCGATGTGTTCATTCTCTGACCAAGCGAGGCACCCATGACTAGGCTCTACATTGACCCTAACTATGCAACACAATTTTACCTGAACAAGTTTAAATACATCATCAAAAAAAACTCTACGGGGTGCTATGGCATTAAGGCATGCATTACCAAATAAAAAAACTGGAACCTCTAACTATTCTCAATAAACTATCCTCACTCAAACAATTCAAAAATATTCTAGCATCTTACTGTACAAAAATAGCAGCATAAAATTTCTCTGACTTGGCAGTCGAACACAGATTACACTTTATTGAAACAAACGAACAAACACAAAACAAAAAAAAACAGATGCACTTTAATCCATATCAAGGGGTTCGGGGGTTTGGTGAAATCCAAGATAGGGGATCTAATTCTGTATACCGGGGTGCGAGAGCGGTAGGCTGTCCTTAGCCATTTCCTCATTCTAATGGTCTGCACAACACTGCAAAGTATCGCCAGTGCTAAAGGTGCTTCAACGACATACGATAAGTGATAAACTTATCACACCAGGTTGGGGTACTGTTGGCTGTTGCTGACTCTGTGTACTGTGGGGGCGAGAATCATTTGCGGCCTGTGGGGTGGGGGGGAGGGGGTTACCGTCCGAGCGCAACCGAAGGGATCCTGCTAAGATCCATGTCACAAAGATGGAGGTTGTCTTCATCTTTTCTTCTCTTCTTTTCTTCTCTTCTGGTAGTCTTCGAGTTTCTGGAATCCTGTGAACACAAGCATAATACCTTGCTTAAGATCTTGTGTGTTTGTCTGTCCTTTATTGCCAATTACCCTTTATAATTGGTCACCATCTGTGACTCCCTCTTTTTTTTTAAAAGCCGAATTGCTGGACAAAACATCCTAGAAAAATACTGACACAGTGCGAGCCGTCTCGCAGCCTGTGCGATTTACCATCCCAATGTTTGAGGATGTAAATAGCATGAGGAAAGCAACATAAGGGTCGCTGTGAAACAAACCGAAAATTTTTTGAACTGAAAGAGCCAAAATGAGGTGCGTATGGGCTGCGGCGGGTAAGAAGTGGATGGAATCCCCGGGTAGGGTGGTATGTGCTCTACCAGAGAGTAGCTGACCAGAGGGGGGAGGGGGAGGGGAGGGTCCTCAGGCAGGGTGGGGATTAGTGCCGTTTCTCCACTGCCGGAGTAACCGGCAAGAACAGGTACGAATGTGGTCATCGTAGGGGGTTGCTGTAATGTCTCTTCCGTTGAATCAGAAGAGCAGCTATGAACTGGTGTCTGGGCAAATTCTCAGATTTCTGCGGACAAACTAGGCGGTTGTCCGTGGTCAAACTTGTTCCGTTAACTGCCATGGGGCGTTAAAGAAGTGGTGGGGTGGTGCTGTGAAAACTGTGTAAATTAGAAACAATCAACACGTAACAAAAACACATACAAACAAACATGGTGCAGGTTCCATCAGAAAGGACACCGTATCTCTGTATCGGTTCCTTTTTAACCATCATCTGGATACCTCAGTTCTCAGTAGTGAACAGAGTCGCAAAGGGATTCATTTAGTGGGAGTCAGATTCAATGTCATCATCTTCTGCCAGCTGCCATACTCTCAACTGGAGATGAGCCTGAACGAATTGTCTCGGTGCCAGAATCGTGTATCAAGTTTGGAACTGCTGGGGTTCAATCCGTAATCGTCGGGTGGTGGGTCTGGGTCAGGGACTTTGATAGAGGTGATCTCAAATGGGTCACTTGAATGAATCATGCTCGGAATAGCTGGGAGTGGGGCCTGGTACAGGGGGATAGTTGTAACGTGGTGTGCTGTGGCTGTCGTCAGTGCTGTCGCTGTCGCTGTTGCTGCTGTTTGGGGGCGGGGAGAGGCGGAGTCGTGTCTCTGGGGGCGGAGTTGAAGTTGTGTCTGAGGACGGGCTGGACTGGCTGGGGGAGGGTAAGAATGCGTCATCTGTGGGCGGGGCGTGCTCGTCTGCTGCTGCGAGCAGGATGTGATGTGTGTGGCTCTTCTGCGAGCCATAAACCTTAAGCTGGTTTATGTGAAACCACGCAGACTTTCCATTAGGATATGTGATTTTGTAAACAGAGGGGCTTACTTTGTCCGAAATGGAGTACGGTCCTGAGAATTTTGGGGAAAGGAATGAACTTGGGTTGTATAGGGAAAGCATCACTTGCTGCCCTACTGCAAACTCAGTGGCATGCACTGATTTATCGAAACAAGCCTTGCTCTGTTCCTTCCATGTTCCCAGTCTCTCAGCTGCTGTGAATTGGGCCGCTTTAGCTGCTGTACAGCGTTTTCATGTGTGAGGGCTGTCACTGCGGGGCTGGTCAAATCCAATCCTAATAAATATTCTGTCCCTTTCATGGGGCGCCCGGTCATGAGAGTGTGGGGGGTGTATCCTGTGGACATGGATACCGTGTTTCTTAAAAGAAGGGTGGCTTTTCCTAAGGGTGGCTTTTAATGTCCTATTCATTCATTCGATGATACCACTTGACTGGGGGTGGTACGCGATATGAAACTTTTGAGTTATTCCAAAAATTGTAAAGATGTGGTGGGTTAGGATTTTAGTTGTTGTTTTTGCCGTATTTGTGCGCGATGGAAAAGCTTCCACCCATTTTGTGAAGGTGTCGATGACCACCAACACATACTTATATCCGTTTCTGCAAGGGGGTAGGGGTCCTATGAAATCTATCTGGAGATTAGTCCATGGGCCATTAATGGGGCGGGTATGACTTCTTTGAGCCTTCTTTGCATATCTGTCCGAATTGTTCTGGGCACAGATGAAGCAATTCTCTATGTAGTGTGTCACATCGGCTTTTACATTTGGCCACCAGCAGAGCGGTCTGAGGTGGGCTAAAGTGGGTTCAATTCCCAGGTGTCCATGATTGTCATGGAACTGACAAATGAGCTGGTTCCTGTCCTGCTTTGGAACTACATAAAGGCTGTCTTTAAGGATCACACCGTCATGTGTGGTCATGGAATTCCTAAACTTGTCATAAGGGGCTGGGAAGGTTCCCTTTAAAACCTCCCTGAGTTTCTCATCTTCCTTCTGAGTCTGAGCTAGATCCTGAATGTTGGTCTGTGAGACCTGAACTGCGTGTACAGGGGTGCTTTTGGGGGGGGTTCCAAAAATAACCATGCCCAGAACCTGCCTTCGCTAGGGCGTCTGCTTTAACATTACCAAGGGGGGAAGAACGGTGATGACTGCGAACTTTCACAATGCCGTATTTCCTGTCCGTTGCCTGCTTTAAAATATGGCGGAGTAATGGGGCTGAGGGTAGGGGTTTTCCGTCTGCGGAAACAAATCCTCTTGTTTCCCACAGGGGTAGGAATTCCTTGAGACTATTACAGGCTGACCAAATAGATGTCTGCTGGGGTGGGGAACGAGTCGGGGTGGTCTACTATGTAAGCTATAGCTGCCAGTTCTGCTGCCTGAAAGCCTAAGTGTCCTGGCAACTTTAGGGAAATCTCTTCTAGGGTGCGTCCCTGCGTGTCCTCTACATAAATGCTGCAACCTGTTATTCGTTTGCCGTTCAAAACTATGGAGGAGCGATCCACGTAAATTTTCAGGGGTGCGCCGTGTCCATGAGCTGGGGTCTCTGGGGTGTACTGCCTATTTTCCTGGGGGGTGTCTTCGGAATGAATGGGCCTGTGTTGTGCTGCGTGGAGATAATCTCACATTCATGAGGGGTGCCTGGGTACTGTAAATAATCTGCAAGGAAAGTGTGGGTCTTTGTTCGTTTACCTGTGATGTCCGTCCCTGTAAAAGGAGGGTCCAACGGCTGCTCGGATTTGGCTGACTGTGCCATCTTTAAGTCGGCCGTCCAACAAAAGCGTGTGTTGGGTGTGTTCGGTGAGGATGGTGATGGAGTTGAGTCCGGTTATGTATGAGAAGTATTGTACTGCCCAAAAAACCGCGAGCAGGTGCCTTTCACAGGCAGAAAATCCTTTGTCGACAGGGTCTAATACTCGTGAGGCATATGCCACGGGTCTTAATTGGTCATGCCGTTCCTGGAGGAGCACGGCCGAAAGGGTTCAGTCGGTGCTTGCTACTTAGATAGCGAACGGGGATAGGGGGTATGGGACCTGTAGTGCCCCCCGCATGTGCTGAGTGCTCTTTTGTAAGGCATCCATGGCATCTGTATGCTGCGGAAGCCATTCCCCAGGTGCCTGCTTCTTGAGAAGTTCCGATAGGGGCGCTGCCTTTGTGGCAAAACCGTCGATGTGGCTTCAGCAGTAGCCAACCAGTCCTAAAAATGACCGGAGGGCTGAGACATTGTGGGGAAGGGGCAATTTAACTATCGAGTCAATTCTCTTTTGCTCGATCTCGTGTTTACCATGCGTGATAACTGTTCCCAAGTATATCACCTTTTCTTTCAAAATTTGGGCCTTTTGGGGATTTACCTTGCAGCCAATTTCTTTTAGGAGTCCTAGGAGTTCTGCGAGAAGTGAAATGTGCTCTGCTTTTGTGTCTGTCTGTAGTAGCAGGTCGTCTACATACTGGACCAGACATTCGGGATGGGAAAATTTAGCTAGTCAATTTGCTAGCTGTCGGTTGAAAATGGGCAGTCCTACAAGAACACACAGCAGCATTTGCACAGCACAAGCACGACTGTGGCAGGATGGCTGGCTCTGTGCAGATTACAGGTCCTGACCCCAGAAGCAATACGGATTTCCCCAGGAAGCAGAGGGAGAAATCTCGAAAGTTATAGATAGCTTATTGGACCAGGGCGTACTGAGATCAGTACGTAATTCATTCACCTGAAGAAGGAGCCGTGCTCCGAAAGCTCGTGTTTGAAACAAACCTGTTGGACTTTAACCTGGTGTTGTAAGACTTCTTACGGTTGAAAATGGAGGGGGAGTTGCGAAAGCCTTGTGGAAGGCACGTCCACGTATACTGCTGTCCTTTAAAGGTGAAGGCGGATTTATACTGGCACGCTTTAGCCAATGGAATGGACCAAAAGCTGTTACTAATGTCCAAAACTGAAAAGAATCATGACTGGAGTCCCTGTTTGAGCATGGTCTCAGGACTCGTGGCTACGGTGGGGGCTGCTGCTGGGGTTACTTTGTTCAGTTCCCAGTAATCAATGGTCACTCACCATGATCCATCCGGTTTCCTGATGGGCTAAATCGGGGCATTGTTTGTGGAGGCTACTGATCTCAGTACGCCCTGGTCCAATAAGCTATCTATAACTTTCGAGATTTCTCCCTCTGCTTCCTGGGGAAATCCGTATTGCTTCTGGGGTCAGGACCTGTAATCTGCACAGAGCCAGCCATCCTGCCACAGTCGTGCTTGTGCTGTGCAAATGCTGCTTTGTGTTCTTGTAGGACTGCCCTAACCTGTCTGTCTGCACTAATGGTTTGCGGGTCGAACCAGTAGTCTCCTCCTGAGCTAATCCTGTTTACATACTCTCCAACTGTGAGCGTGGCGGGGGCTTGTGATGCCTTTGCCATTTTCCATACACATTTGTTGACTGGATCAAAGGAAAGGTTGTGGGAGCTCATAAAATCGATCCCTAGGATATGTTCTGCTGTGTGGGGCAGATCAACTAACACTGTGGGGTGCTTGGTTGTTATGTTACCGATTTGTATTGCTACAGGGGCTGTGATGTGTCCCTGTTGTAAATGACCTGTAAAGCCACTGAGTGTAATGGTGTCGGTTGTGGGCCACGTGTCCCTCTGGAACATCGTGGAGGAATTGTGTGGTGCGGGACCCTCCTGTGTCGCAAAGAAATTCTACGGGCTGACCCCGGACTTTGCCTGCTACGACCGGTCGACCGGACTTATCCCAAAGGGTGTCGCAGACCCAAGTTGGGGAGCCCAAACACCGTCAGTCTGTGCCGTTCATGTCTCCATTTACTGAACGGACACTAACGCTATGGATCGGCTTTGCCCTATTCTTATTTAGGGTGCCTGTCTGTTGGCCTCTGTTGTTTCTGTGGCGCGTTGCACTCTCGTGCAAAGTGTCCTAACTGTCCACAGTTATAACACTCCTGTGATTTGGGCTGGGGTGGGCTGTTCCTACTCTCATTTACCCATGCGGGGCTCTGGTGCGCTTTAACTGCATGTCTGCTCTGCCTGCTCTTCCTCGGGTTTGTGAAATGTGGTTTTAGAACATAGAACATAGAGAAATACAGCACAGAACAGGCCCTTCGGCCCACGATGTTGTGCCGAACTTTTGTCCTAGGTTAATCATAGATCATAGAATTTTGGACACTAAGGGCAATTTATCATGTCCAATCCACCCAACCTGCACATCTTTGGACTGTTGGAGGAAACCGGAGCACCCAGAGGAAACCCACGCATGCTGTGAACGGATTGCTCCCAAGCGCGGGACAACCTTTTCAAAACCCATTTCTCATTGTGGGTCTCATCTGAGGAGTCGTAATTCGTGCAAGCTCTCTGTCCTGCCTCTGTTGCATGAGAGACCAGGATTCGAGTCCACTTGGCCATGTTATCTACGGACAAATGGGCGCGGGCTAATTCACCAAAAACTGAAGTGAATCCACAAGCGTCCAGCAAATGCTGTGGGGTGCTCTGTTTTCTTTTGCCTACATTTGTTTAGGCCTTCTACCGGGTCGTTTCTGTTGTAGCCGATCGCACCAAGGATCGCTGTGTGCATCTCTTGGAGTGTGCCTCCTCCTACATTCTGTGGGTCGGGAAGGGCTGCCACGACTGAAGGGTCGAGGCTTAGAACTGAGCTCTCTCGTCCAGGCCGTACATGTGGCCTGCAGTTTAACCTTCGTGGAAAATAGGTGGGGGTCTGAAGTGGGGAGGAACGGTGTGATTTTCTCACACGCGTCCCGTAATTGGGTCACGGGTTAAGGGGGTTGTGTACAGGAAATCCGTGTCTCCTTCTGCTGTGGCCCTGCGGCCCGTGGTTACCGGGTTGATGGGGGTGTGTTCTGCCTGTTCAGTGGGGAGTTGGGGTGGTCTCCTTTTCTGGGGTTTCTCCAGCGTACATGCTCCATGTACGTATCTATGGGCTGTTTCGTTGAATTCCTGCCAAACTGGGCCGTTTTCCTGATTTAATTGGGGTCCGAATGTACTCTAAAATTCGTTCTGAACTGAAAGCAGAGATTGCAATTCTACAATTTGCTTCCGGCACTTTGCGTGGTCTACGGAGCTCTGCCTTTGTTCCGTTGTGGAAGCATGGAGTGCTTCTAGGGCTGCTTTTAAGTCATTGCACTGTTTCTGCAATGTTTCTACCTGCTGCTCGGTTTCCTGTCTTACCAATACCGCACGCTGTGTGTCCTGGTAGGCCTTATCGTACTGCGTCTGGAAGCTACTTAAGTGCGCAAGACAAGACTGGTGTGTCCTCTTGGCATTATCCATCTCTCTGTCCTTTGCTGCTAGCTTCTCTCTCAACTCTTTATCCTCCTTCTCTATCTCACTCACGTGTACCGTACTGGTTCTATCTCTCTCCTCTATCTCTCTACGGAGCGTCCGAACGACCTCCTCTGTGGTTGTCAGGTAAATATCTCAGGTTTACCTTATATCCCCGTTAGTACGCATGCATTAACACACTTCCGAATTCTGGAGGCTTGATCAGTATTGCTCAAACACTTGTGGTTTTTCTGTTTCCAATTGGATTTCTAATTGAGATTTTGGGTTCTCTCGGAGTTTGGGGGGGGGGGGGGGGGGCACTTCTAAGTCGAGTCCCACTGGCATCGAACTGGTATAGAATAGTAGATAGGAGTGCCTATCTCGTAGCGTGCGTTGACCTTAGATTTACTTGGCTGGTGTTTGGCGGGTCTCTCATCGCTGAGAGCCAAGATGAAGATGAAGAAGAAGAGGGCGATCTGTCTTGGGGGCTCCTTTTTATACCCCAAAGGGGCTTTGCGCCCTTCTGGGCGGGCCTTGAACTTGGCCCCAATTAATTGGACCATGTCCTAATCATTTGTATTGATTTCTCCAATAAAGGGGTCGTTGCTTGATCGCTGGGCGGGTCTTAGGTGACCGTTGGCCTGCCTTTGTTTTAGTCTCCACTGGCACCAAGGAGTCTGCTCTGGTACCGATTGCTTAAATGTTTCTCTTTTGTGCCCGGAGATAGCTCATTACTATACTAATGACTTGTAGTATCAGTTTTGTCTGGGAGCTGCGAACTCCAATCCACAGGCAAACCTTGTACCTGCTTGTTTTCGTAGCACTGTCCAATTTTCCCTTTACTCTTTGCAAGTGTCCATTTTGAAATCGGGACGTGGCCACCCCAGGTGGCTACAGCACCACCATCACTCTTGCTCAAGCTGCTGTCTCTTTCACGTTGCACTCCTTGTCCGATGAGTCATAAACCAGTCCCACCAGAGGAGTATTACATTCCTTCAGTGCTCATGCATCTTTTGCCATCAAACACCAGACAATTTGGGTGGGGAAAGACCGTAAAATTCATCATGAGCACGAGCCGTCAAATGTGCGAACACTCACTCCATGGCTGCCACCAGAAGTCCCAACACTCTTTTGCTTCTTACTCCACTTCTGTATTTCTTTATGCTGGTCCCCATCCCTCATTTAAACCCACCACAATATCAGTACTGAACCTCTCTGCGAGGACCTTGGTCCGAGTCCACATTGGACAATATTTAAGATTCTGAGGGGGCTTAACAGAGTAGATGTTTAAATGAGGTTTTCTCCCATGGGGAAATCTGGAACTTGGCATAGTTTCAGAATAAAAGGGGCTCTCCTTACGGTAATTGAGAAGATTAGGTATAATTCTGAGTGTCATGAATCTTTGGAATTCTCTACCCCAGCAGGAATGAAGGAAGAATTGTTGAATGTATTCAAGGTTACGTTAAACAGATTCTTCAGCTTCAGGAAAGTCCAAGATTATGCAGAACGGACAGGAAAGTAGGATTGGGGCTAAAATCAGATAAGGCATGATGTTACTGAATGGTGAGAAGTTCCAGGAGCTTGATGGCCTACTATTTCTTCTAACTAGATTCCGTGAAACCTTGATAGACCTTGGGATGGGGTGGGGCTCCTTCTGTTCAGGTTCCAGTACAATAATATTAGATATTGGGTTCAAAATATTGAATGATTAACTAATTGCTCATATACTGGTCAATTGGTTAGGCCTCATTTGAAATATTTGGCCACATTTTGGTCCCCTACAAGATTGATAAGGTGTGAGGAAATGTTCAGAGGACCGATGGGGAACTGATTTTGAGTGAGATGCTTTCTGTCACTCCAGAAGTGGAAACTTAAGAGGAAATTTGATTCTGGGCATTCAAATAACAAAAACTAGACTGTTTCCATGTGAATAGACTATTTGAACTAGGGAGGAGGACTAAGGACCCGTGTATCGGTTATGTTGCATAGAATCAGGTTAGACATTGGGAGTTTTTTCTATTTGCTGCGGGTTATCAAACTCTGGAACAAATTGCCACTTTGAGCGTATTCACTGCAGACAGAGATGGATGAGGTCCTGGCTGAACACAGCTTGGTGGCTTGGGCGGTGTGTCTCATGGAAATACTCCTGTAGGTATTGGACAGGACTTACCCAAATGCCTTACCCTGAATTGGCCCATGGGTCTTTGTGTCTCCCAGGAGGCTGCAAAACTACTGGAGGGGCAAATGGGTCATAATATTCAGCTGCGTCAATATACAGAACGTGAGGTTGAAGGGTAGGATTAGGGTGGCGTTACTTATATGGTGCAGAGTGAAGCGGCGACATTGGATCTGGGGTGGGTGGGGTGCAGTTGAGATGGATGTCTGGAGGATGACATGGAGTTGAGCAGAGATATTGGATCTGAGGTGGTCTGTTAGGATTTGCTGGTGGAAGCGAATGAGATGGAGAAGATGCTTAAATTCACCTACAAGGAGGGAGTAATTTTATTTGACTGTAAAACATTGGGAGTAATGCTGTCAAAATAAGATTGTTGATTTAAAGTTATTCCACACCTATTTTGCTTAATATCTACACAAATATATTTAAAAGCTCCCACATGCCTAACTATTGGTATCACCCCATAAGAAATCATCAAGATGCATCATGAAGATGCCTGAAAGCTTTTGTTATGATCATGATAGTAACCTATTCGCAACAAAAATAATATCTTCTGGAAGCATAACTCCAGGGGCTGGTTTAGCTCACTGGGCTAAATCGGTGGCTTTTAAAGCAGGCCAGCAGCACGGTTCGATTCCCGTACCAGCCTCCCCGGACAGGCGCCGGAATGTGGCGACTAGGGGCTTTTCACAGTAACTTCATTGAAGCCTACTCGTGACAATAAGCGATTTTCATTTTCATTTTTCAGACCCATAGACACATTTCTGAAAAGAATTGCCCGTGCAGAAACACAGCTTTCATGTTGATTGATACGCTCCCATGCATATGTGGCCAAAAGAGCGAAAATATTTTCAGGCTGAGTCTACTTGAACATCTTCTTCAAAACCCCATCCTCTGCTACCATGTTAAATGCTGGAAGCCGGGTGATGAAGGATGATACTGGAATCAATCTTGATCCAGTTTTGCATTTATTTCTGAGTTAAACATTACAAACATGCACATCTGAACTCCACTATACCACAGTTTCAAGGAGTGTCTTTTTATGCGGGTTAAAGTGAACCCCCAGTTAGATCCCAACTCAATGCCTACAATTAAACACAACATGTAGGCTGGAAACATTCCGGTTAGACACCAACTGTGGAGGGAAACGGTGTTAACGTTTCAGATGTGAGAATTGTAAAAAAATAAATAAATTCATTCTTTGGATGAGTGTGTCTTTGGCAAGACCATCATCCGTCCTAAGCTACCCTTGAGGAGATGGGTCGTGAGCTGCTTTCTGAGTCGCTGCGACCTGGAGTCAATATGGCCCCACATTGCTGATTAATAGGGAGTTTTTGGATTTGAACTCAGCAATGATAAAGGATCTGTGCCACATGTCAATGTTGGGAGCTGTGTGACGTGGAGGTGGTGGTGTTCCCATCTGTCTGGTGCCATTTTCCTTCTGTGTACCAGAGATCAGGGGTTTGAAAGACACTGTTGAGGGAACCTTCATAAATTACTGCAGAGCATCCTGTGGGGTGGGGATTGCCAATCTGGGATCTGTGGGAAGGTTTCAAAGGGTCAGCTGAAAATAGCTATGAGAATGTGTACAACACAGGCCTTGTCCAATCCACCTGGGCCAGCTGTCGGCATTCAAACAGCAGAACCATTCAATTCAGTAAAAACTGGGAATTGAAGTTTGCTGCTCTCTCAGGCACAAGAAGACACTCCACTGCAACTCTATAGTGCGCCCTTCACCCAAGCCCTAAACATTCAGGCTGCACATCAGCCCAAGCCTGCATGAAACCCAAGTCTTGCTATATATGGGCAGAGATTGCTCCTGGAAGTAAAAAAATTGCGAATGGAGCTGAGCACAGTAAATTACTAGCAAACATGCTCACTCCTTCCTGACCTTATGAAAATCGCTGTTCAATTAGGTAATGATGGTTGGACCAAGGTCTCTGCCCTAAGGAATTTCTGCAATGTCCAGGGTCTCAGATGATTATTTCCTATCAAGATTTTCAGATGTGCTAGGTACGACTGCATCCAGTGGAGAATTTCTCACCTGATCCCCATTGACTTCACTTTTACAAGGACTCTGGGGTGACACTTTCAGTTGAGTGCTGCCTTGATGTCGAGGGCAGTCACTCAGATCAACTGGAATTCAGCTCGTGTCCATGTTTGGACAAAATTGTAAGAATTCAGGAGTTGAGTGGCCCTGGCAGAATCCAGATTGAGTGTCAGCAAGTTATTACTGAGTAAGTGCTGCTCGTTAGCGCTGCTTATTACTTTGCTGGTGATCAAGAGTAGACGGATAGAGGGGGTAATTGGCTTTGTCCTGTTTTCTGGGCAGTTTTCAAATTGTTGGGTAGATGCCAGTATTATAGCTGCACTGGTCTACAACTTGGCCTGGAGCACTGCTGGTTCTGGAGCACAGCAGTGATCCTCAGCACCATAGCTGACATGTTGACAAGATCCAGGACACTTTCTGATGGCACATGAACTGAACTGAATTGGCTGAAGTCACATGGGGACCTTTGGAAGTGCCCATCGAGGAATGGACACCTGGAGAAAATGGTTGCAAATGCTTTAGCCTTGTCCTTTGCACCCATTATTGAGGATGGCAATATTCTTGGAGCCACCTCCTGACTGGTCCTTAATTGTCCTCCAACATCTGTAACTAGATGTGGCTGGACTGTGTCCTGCCTGGCAAATTAAATGGTTATTTATTTGATAGCCTTATCTTGATTAAATTCACTTTCATTTTCCATAAAATTGTTCACATTTAACTGCTGCCAGTACCGTACCCAGTCTGGTTCAGTAATCTTCTATTTTAAAGAGGCTAGGTTTCTTTACTAAATCTATAGATTTAATTTGGTCATCGTCATTATCTGTCCATTAATTTTGCATTTACATCAGTTTGTTATGTTAATTCATGCTTGGAACCAAATGCCCCGAAGTAAATATATGTAATCTGGATCTAACTAAATCAATAGTGCAATAGATTTTTAAATATCAATATATGTGTTTATATATTATAGACCCTAAATAATGATTGTATACATATGCAGTACAATCCTGAAAGTAAATATGCAGTAGTTAAGGGACAGCCTGAAAGGGTGATGGAGGTAGAGTCCCTCAAAACAAGAAGTATTTAGATCTGCACTTGTGATGTCAAGGCATACAAGACAATGGGCCAAGTGCTGGAAAATGGGATTATTGTGGTTAGGTGGTTCGGTGGCACAGTGGTTAGCGCTGCTGCCTCACGGCGCTGAGGACCCAGGTTCGATCCCGGCCTTGGGTCACTGTCCTTGTGGAGTTTGCACATTCTCTCAATGTCTGCGTGGGTCTCACCCCCACAACACAAAAAGGTGTGCAGGGTGGGTGGATTGATCACGGTAAATTGTCCCTTATTGGAAAAACAAAATTGGGTACTCTAAATTTAAAAATCAATGGTTGTTTGTGACCACGCAGACGTGAAGGGCTTTTTCTGTGTTCTAGACCTCTGTGACTCTAACTCCTTCTATTGTTTCCAAGACAAATCTACAAGATCTTGTTCTGCAGTCGATTGACCGAGCAATAGAAGCTATTCATAATTCAGCGATCAAAACTGGTGGGAAGTACAACCTTCAGCAGCGAGAAGTCCTACAGTAAGTCTCCGCAGTATGCAGTAGTGTGAGTGTGACGAACAACGGTGTGCGCGTGACGAACAACGGTGTGCGCGTGACGAACAACGGTGTGCGCGTGACGAACAACGGTGTGCGCGTGACGAACAACGGTGTGCGCGTGACGAACAACGGCGTGCGCGTGACGAACAACGGCGTGCGCGTGACGAACAACGGCGTGCGCGTGACGAACAACGGCGTGCGCGTGACGAACAACGGCGTGCGCGTGACGAACAACGGCGTGCAAGTGACAAAGAATGGCGTGCATATGACGAACAACAGCGTGCGCGTGATGAACAACGGCGTGCGCGTGACGAACAAAGGCGCGCGCATGACGAACAACGGCGTGCGAGTGACAAAAACGGCGTGCATGTGACGAACAACGGCGTGCTAGTGACGAACAACGGCGTGCTAGTGACGAACAACTGTGTCGCCAACAGCAGGTGTTTTGTGTGCGTGTGTGTGTGTGTCTTAACGGCAGGAGTTTAGAGTGTGTCTCTCTTAATGGCAGTGGTTTAGTGTGTGTGTGTCTCTCTTAACAGCAGGGATTGTGTGTGTTTGTCTCTAACAGCAGGGGTATTGTGTGTGCGCGTGTGCGTACGTGTCCTGTGCAGGTGTCCCCTGCGGTCATCTCCCTGAAAAACAGATATACCGCTTTGGATACTGTTGAGGGAGATGGCTCACCAGGGGAAGGCAGCAGCAGCCAGGTTCATGGCACCGACGCTGGCTCTGCTGCGCAGCAGGGCAGGAAGAAGAATGGTAGGGCTATAGTGATAGGGGACTCGATCGTAGGGGGAATAGACAGGCGGTTCTGTGGACGCAATCGAGACTCCAGGATGGTATGTTGCCTCCCTGGTGCAAGGGTCAAGGATGTCTCGGAGCGGCTGCAGGACATTCTGGGGGGGGGGGGGGGGGGGGGGGTGAAACAGCCAGCTGTCCGTGGTGCACATAGGCACCAACGATATAGGTAAAAAAAACGGGATGAACTTAAATTGAGGGGGTAATAGATATAGGACAGAGGTCAGAGGTGGGTTTTTTTTACGCAAAGAGTGGTGAGGCCGTGGAAATGCCCTACCTGCAACAGTAGTGAACTCGCCAACATTGAGGGCATTTAAAAATTTGTTGGATAAGCATAGGGATGATAAGGGCATAGTGTAGGTTAGATGGCCTTTAGTTTTTTTTTCCATGTCGGTGCAACATCGAGGGCCGAAGGGCCTGTACTGCGCTGTATCGTTCTATGTTCTATGTTCTAAGTCCTACAAGCTGAATTCAGGGAGTTAGGAGTTAAACTAAAAAGTAGGACCTTAAAGGTAGTAATCTCAGGATTGCTACCAGTGCCACGAGCTAGTCAGAGTAGGAATGTCAGGATAGATAGGATGAATGCGTGGCTCGAGAGATGGTGCAAGAGGGAGGGATTCAAATTCCTGCGGCATTGGGACCGGTTCTGGGGGAGGTGGGACCAGTACAAACCGGACGGTCTTCACCTGGGCAGGACTGGAACCGATGTCCAAGGGGGAGTGTTTGCTCGAGCTGTTGGGGAGGGTTTAAACTAAGGTGGCAGGGGGATGGGAACCGATGCAGGAAGTTGGAAGGTAGTAAAACAGGGACAGAAGCAAAAAGGAAGTAAGGGGGAAAGTGCACGGCAGAGAAGACATAGTCAAAAATCAAAAAGGGCGACAGTACAAGTACAGTGACTGAGGGAGCTCAGTGAATAGGCCCAGTAATACTAAAAGGGAATAAAACTGGAGATGTTAAGAATTCAAAACAGAGGTAAAAAAAAAATAACATAAGTGTACTTTACTTGAATGCTCGTAGTATTCGGATAAAGTAAATGAGTTGAATGGCGCAATTCATCGTGAATGATTATGATTTAGTGGCCATTACTGAAACGTGGTTAAAGGATGGTCACCGACTGGGAGTGAAATAGTCCGAGGGTAATCAAACTATTTGGAAGGACAGAGTGGATGGTAAGGGAGGTGGTGTAGCTGTTATTTAAGGATGACATCCGGGCAATAGTAAGGGATGACATCGGTGCTATGGAGGATAAGGTTGAATCCATTTGGGTGGAAATCAGGAATAGTAGGCGAAAAAGTCACTGATAGGAGTAGTCTATCGGCCACCAAATAGTAACGAGATGGTGGGGCAGGCAATAAACAAAGAAATAACTGATGCATGTAGAAATGGTACAGCAGTTATCATGGGGGATTTTAATCTACATGTCGCTTGGTTTAACCAGGTCAGTCAAGGCAACCTTGAGGAGGAGTTTATAGAATGTATCCGCGATAGTTTTCCTAGAACCGTATGTAATGGAACCTACGAGGGAACAGTGGTCCTAGATCTTGTCCTGTGTAATGAGACAGATTGATTCATGATCTCATAGTTAGGGATCCTCTCGGAGGAGCGATCACAATATGGTGGAATTTAAAATACAGATGGAGGGTGAGAAGGTAAAATCAAATATTAGTATTTTGTGTTTAAACAAAGGAGATTACAATGGGATGGGAGAAGAACTAGCTAAGGTAGACTGGGAGCAAAGACGTTATGGTGTAACAGTTGAGGAACAGTGGAGAACCTCCCAAGCGATTTTTCACAGTGCTCAGCAAAGGTTTATACCAACAAAAAGGAAGGACGGTAGAAAGGGGGAAAATCGACCGTGGATATCTAAGGAAATAAGGGAGAGTATCAAAATTGAAGGAAAAAAGCATACAAAGTGGCAAAGATTGCTGGGAGATTAGAGGACTGGGAAATCTTTAGGGGGCAACAGAAAGCTACTAAAAAAAGCTATAAAGAGAGTAAGATAGAGTATGAGAGTAAACTTGCTCAGAATATAAAAACAGACAGTAATGTTTTTACAAATAGTGGCTAAGGTAATATTGGTCCTTGGAGAGGATGAGAAGGGGAGTTTTAATAATGGGAAATGAGGAAATGGCTGAGGAACTGAACAGGTTTTTTGGGTCGGTCTTCACAGTGGAAGACACAAATAACATGCCAGTGACTGATAGAAATGAGGTTATGACAGGTGAGGGCCTTGAGAGGATTGTTATCACTAAGGAGGTAGTGATGGGCAAGCTAATGGGGCTAAAGGTAGACATGTCCCCTGGCCCTGATGGAATGCACCCCAGAGTGTTAAAGAGATGGCTAGGGAAATTGCAGATGCACTAGTGATGATTTACCAAAATTCACTAGACTCTGGGGTGGTCCCGGTGGATTGGAAATTAGCTAATGTGACACCGCTGTTTAAAAAATGGAGGTAGACAGAGAGCGGGAAATCATACGCCAGTGAGCTTAACTTCGGTAGTAGGGAAGATGCTGGAATCTATCATCAAGGAAGAAATAGCGAGGCATCTGGATGGAACTTGTCCCATTGGGCAGACGCAGCATGGGTTCATAAAGGGCAGCTCGTGCCTAACTAATTTAGTGGAATTTTTTGAGGACATTACCAGTGCAATAGATAACGGGGAGCCAATGGATGTGGTATATCTGGATTTCCAGAAAGCCTTTGACAAGGTGCCACACAAAAGGTTGCTGCATAAGATAAAGATGCATGGCATTAAGGGTAAAGTAGTAGCATGGATAGAGGATTGGTTAATTAATAGAAAGCAAAGAGTGGGGATTAATGGGTGTTTCTCTGGTTGGCAATCAGTAGCTTGTGGTGTCCCTCGGGGATCCGTGTTGGGCCCACAATTGTTCACAATTTACATTGATGATTTAGAGTTGGGGACCAAGGGCAATGTGTCCAAGTTTGCAGATGACACTAAGATGAGTGGTAAAGCGAAAAGTGCAGAGGATACTGGAAGTCTGCAGAGGGATTTGGATAGGTTAAGTGAATGGGCTAGGGTCTGGCAGATGGAATACAATGTTGACAAATGTGAGGTTATCCATTTTGGTAGGAATAACAGCAAACAGGATTATTATTTAAACGATAAAATATTAAAGCATGCAGCTGTGCAGAGAAACCTGGGTGTGCTAGTGCATGAGTCACAGAAAATTGGTTTACAGGTGCAACAGGTGATTAAGAAGGCAAATGGAATTTTGTCCATCATTGCTAGAGGGATGGAATTTAAGACTAGGGAGGTTATGCTGCAATTGTATAAGGTGTTAGTGAGGCCACACCTGGAGTATTGTGTTCAGTTCTGGTCTCCTTACTTGAGAAAGGACGTACTGGCACTGGAGGGTGTGCAGAGGAGATTCACTAGGTTAATCCCAGATCTTAAGGGGTTGGATTACGAGGAGAGGTTGAGTAGACTAGGACTGTACTCGTTGGAATTTAGAAGGATGAGGGGGGATCTTATAGAAACATATAAAATTATGAAGGGAATAGATAGGATAGATGCGGGCAGGTTGTTTCCACTGGCGGGTGACAGCAGAACTAGGGGGCATAGCCTCAAAATAAGGGAAGTAAATTTAGGACTGAGTTTAGGAGGAACTTCTTCACCCAAAGGGTTGTGAGTCTATGGAATTCTTTACCCAGCGAAGCAGTTGAGGCTCCTTCATTAAATGTTTTTAAGGTAAAGATAGATAGTTTTTTGAAGAATAAAGGGATTAAGGGTTATGGTGTTCGGGCCGGAAAGTGGAGCTGAGTTCACAAAAGATCAGCCATGATCTCATTGAATGGTGGAGCAGGCTCGAGGGGCCAGATGGCCGCCTACTGCTCCTAGTTCTTATGTGTGTCTCTAACAGCAGGGGTATTGTGTGTGTGTCTTTTCACAGCAGGGGTATTGTGTGTGTGTGTGTGTGTGTCTCTAACAGCAGGGGTATTATGTGTGTGTGTGTCTCTAACAGCAGGGGTATGCTGTGTGTGTGTGTCTGTACCAGCAGAGGTATTGTGTGTGTGTGTCTCTAACAGCAGGGGTATGCTGTGTGTGTGTGTCTGTACCAGCAGAGGTATTGTGTGTGTGTGTCTCTAACAGCAGGGGTATGCTGTGTGTGTGTGTCTGTACCAGCAGAGGTATTGTGTGTGTGTGTCTCTAACAGCAGGGGTATGCTGTGTGTGTGTGTCTGTCCCAGCAGAGGTATTGTGTGTGTGTGTCTCTAACAGCAGGGGTATGCTGTGTGTGTGTGTCTGTCCCAGCAGGGGTATTGTGTGTGTGTGTCTCTAACAGCAGGGGTATGCTGTGTGTGTGTGTCTGTACCAGCAGAGGTATTGTGTGTGTGTGTCTCTAACAGCAGGGGTATGCTGTGTGTATGTGTCTGTCCCAGCAGAGGTATTGTGTGTGTGTGTCTCTAACAGCAGGGGTATGCTGTGTGTGTGTGTCTGTCCCAGCAGAGGTATTGTGTGTGTGTGTCTCTAACAGCAGGGGTATGCTGTGTGTGTGTCTAACAGCAGGGGTATTGTGTGTGTGTCTCTAACAGCAGGGATATGCTGTGTGTGTGTCTGTACCAGCAGGGGTATTGTGTGTGTGTGTGTCTCTAACAGTAGGGGTACATTGTGTGTCTCTCTTAACAGCCGGGGTATTGTGTGTGTGAAAAATGAAATTAAAATCGCTTACTGTCACGAGTAGGCTTCAAATGAAGTTACTGTGAAAAGCCCCTAGTCGCCACATTCCGGCGCCTGTTCGGGGAGGCTGCATGGGTATTGTGTGTGTGTGTGTGTGTGTGTGTGTGTGTGTGGTTGTCTCTAACAGCAAGGGTATTGTGTGTGTGTCTCTACCAGCAGGGATATTGTGTGTGTGTGTTTAACAGCAGGGATTGTGTGTGTGTGTCTAACAGCAGGTGCATTGTGTGTGTGTGTGTCTAACAGCAGGGATTGTGTGTGTGTGTCTAACAGCAGGTGCATTGTGTGTGTGTGTGTCTAACAGCAGGGATTGTGTGTGTGTGTGTCTAACAGCAGGTGCATTGTGTGTGTGTGTGTGTTTAACAGCAGGGATTGTGTGTGTGTGTCTAACAGCAGGTGCATTGTGTGTGTGTGTGTTTAACAGCAGGGATTGTGTGTGTGTGTCTAACAGCAGGGATTGTGTGTGTGTGTCTAACAGCAGGTGCATTGTGTGTGTGTGTGTTTAACAGCAGGGATTGTGTGTGTGTGTCTAACAGCAGGTGCATTGTGTGTGTGTGTGTTTAACAGCAGGGATTGTGTGTGTGTGTCTAACAGCAGGTGCATTGTGTGTGTGTGTGTCTAACAGCAGGGGTATTGTGTGTGTGTCTCTACCAGCCGGGGTATTGTGTGTGTGTCTCTACCAGCCGGGGTATTGTGTGTGTGTCTCTACCAGCCGGGGTATTGTGTGTGTGTCTCTACCAGCCGGGGTATTGTGTGTGTGTCTCTACCAGCCGGGGTATTGTGTGTGTCTCCAACAGCAAGGGTATTGTGTGTGTCTCCAACAGCAAGGGTATTGTGTGTGTGTGTGTCTGTCTCTTAACAGCAGGGGTATTGTGTGTGTCTCTTCACAGCAGGGGAATTTGTGTGTCTGTGTGTGTGTGTATGTGTGTGTGTCTCTCTAACAGCAGGGATATTGTGTGTGTCCCTTAATAGCAGGGGTATTGTGTGTGTGTATGTGTGTCTCTAACAGCAGGGATATTGTGTGTGTCCCTTAATAGCAGGGGTATTGTGTGTGTGTGTGTATGTGTGTCTCTAACAGCAGGAGTATTGTGTGTGTGTGTGTATGTGTGTCTCTAACAGCAGGGGTATTGTGTGTGTGTGTATGTGTGTCTCTAACAGCAGGGATATTGTGTGTGACCCTTAATAGCAGGGGTATTGTGTGTGTGTGTGTATGTGTGTCTCTAACAGCAGGGGTATTGTGTGTGTGTGTATGTGTGTCTCTAACAGCAGGGGTATTGTGTGTGTGTGTATGTGTGTCTCTAACAGTAGGGATATTGTGTGTGTGTGTATGTGTGTCTCTAACAGCAGGGATATTGTGTGTGTCCCTTAATAGCAGGGGTATTTTGTGTTTCTGTGTGTCTCTTTTTCTCTTAGTAAATATTTTATTGAGGCATTTATAATTTTAACATTTTAAACATTCGAAATAACAGAGCGGTCCAGCACACGCAAAATCCAACAGTAACATACCCAACATCCCTCCTGCCCTAACCTCCGAGCTGCCTAATATATTAGATGCCCTGCCCTCATTATTCACTACCTCCCCCCCCCCCCCCCCCCCACCCCCGCCGTCCTGCTGACGGTTAGTTTTCCTTAAAGAAGTCGATGAATGGCTGCCACCTCTAAGTGAACCCCTGTAACAAACCTCTTAAGGTGAACTTAATTTTCTCTAGCCTAAGAAACCCTGCCATGTCACTGACCCACACCCCCGACTTTGGAGGCTCCGAGTCCCTCCATCCCAGCGAAATCTGTCTCCGGGCCACCAGGGAGGCAAAACCCAAAACGTCAGCCTCTCTTTCCCCCCCCCCCCCCCCCCCCGGGTTCCCGGATCTTCCGACACTCCAAATATTGCCACATCTGGACTCGGAGTCACCCTCCCTTCCAGGATCTCTGACATGACATCTGCGAATCCCTGCCAAAATACCTTCAGCTTCGGACACGCCCAGAACATATGTTCATGATTCGCCAGACATCGCCCATACCTGTCCTCCACCTCCTCAAAAAACCTACTCATCCGGGCCACAGTTATATGAGCCCTATAGACCACTTTGAATTGGATCAGACTGAGCCTGGCACACAACGAGGATGTATTGACTCTTTTCAGGGCCTTCTCCCACAGCCCGACTTCTGACTCTTCCTCCCACTTCCTCTTCACCTGTTTGGGACCCCTTCCCACTCCATCATTTCCTTTATATATCCGAGACCCTCCCCTCCCCAATTCCTGTTTCTGACATCACCTTATCCTGTAGTCCCCTTGGAGGGAGGCGAGGGAAGCTTGGAACCTGCCCCCGGACAAAGTCTTGTACCTGCAGGTACCGGAATCTGTTCCCACCCGGTCACTCAAACTCCTCCTCTAGCTCCTCCAGGCTCAGGAAACCCTCCTCAATGAAGAGATCCCCCCCCCCCCCCGAGAAAACCTGAGATTATCACAGATCGGTGACCATACCAACGCCATCTCCAATCTCATGTGCTGCCTCCATTGTCCCCACACTTTCAGGGCTGCCACTACCACTGGACTTGTGGAGTAACGAGCCGGCGAGAACGTCAGAGGTGCCGTTAACAGAGCCTTCAGACTCGTGCCTCCACTTCACCCTCGGGACTTTTCCGGCCCATATAAAACCCGAGATCGTCGCGTTCATCTTCCTAAAAAATCCCTTGGGATAAAGATTGGAAGACACTGAAACACGGACAGCAATCTCGGGAGGACTGTCATTTTCACAGTCTGTACCCTCCCCCATCAGTGTCAGCGGGAGCACGTCCCACCTACGGAAATGCCCTTTCATTTGCTCAATCATCCTGCCCAAATTTAGTTTATGAAGCTGACCCCAGTCCCTTGCCACTTGAATCCCCAGGTACCTAAAACTCCCTCCAACCACCTTGAATGGCATCTCCCTCTGTCTCCTCTCCTGCCCCCTTGCCTGGATCGCAAAAACCTCACTCTTGCCCATATTCAGTTTGTAACCTGAGAACCAGCCTAATTCCTCCAGTAATCCCATAATTCCTTTGATTTCCCCCCAACGGTCTGTTATATACAGGAGCAAATCATCCACATAGAGCGAGACCCTATGTTCCACCCCCCCCCCCCCCCTCACTATCCCCCGCCAAATGTTCGATGCCCTCAGCGCCATTGCCAAAGGCTCTATGGCCAGGGCAAACAGCAGTGGGGAGAGTGGACACCCCTGCCTCATCCCCCTGCACAGACTAAATACTCTGATCGAACGCGGTTGGGTCCTTACATTCGCCACCGGTGCCTGATATAGCAATCCACGAATCCCTCCCCGAACCCAAACCTTCCCAGGAGATCCCACGGGTACTTTCACTCCACCCGATCAAAGGGACGTCAGGTGTCGTCCCTTCACAATTCCCACCTGGTCCTCCCCTATTAGCCCCGGAACACAATCCTCTATGCGCGTGGCCAAGGTTTTTGCCAGCAATTTTGCATCTACATTTAACAGGGAGATTGGCCTATACAACCCAAAGCCCGGATCCTTACCTCGCTTCAAAATAAGGGAGATCGATGACTGCGATAACGTTTGGGGGGTGCACTCCCAGCTCCTTGGACTCATTAAAAGCCTTTACCCAACAATCCGGAAAAAATGTTATAGAATTCAACCGGGTATCTGTCAGGTCACGGGACCTTATCCGATTGCATCGCCCCCAGTCCGCCTATACCCTCCACAGGCCCAATTGGGGCTCCCACTTCCTCCACCAACTCCTCATCTGTCGTCAGACTCTCCACCCCTCCCAGAAATCGCTTCACACCCTTCTCCCCGGCTAGGGGTTCCGATTTATACAATCCACTGTAAAATTCCAGGAACACATCGTTCACCCCCGCCGGATCTAAAACCACTTTTCTCCTCTGTATCTCTTATTTCCCAATCCCTCTCGCCACCTCCTGTTTCCTCAGCTGATGTACCAGCATCCTACTGGCTTTTCCCCCATACTCATAGACAACAACAAAGAAAAGTACAGCGCAGGAACAGGCCCTTCGGCCCTCCAAGCCTGCGCTGACCATGCTTCCCGCCTAAACTAAAATCTTCTCTACTTCCGGGGTCCGTATCCCTCTATTCCCATCCCATTCATGTATTTGTCAAGATTTCCCTTAAACGTCACTATCGTCCCTGCTTCCACCACCACCTCCGGCAGCGAGTTGCAGGCACCCACTACCCTCTGTGTAAAAAAAACTTACCTTGTACATCTCCTCCAAACCGTGTCCCTCGCACCTCGCACCTAGTAATTGGTTAGACCGCCCTCTTTATGCTCCTCAGCTGTCCCTCCACCTTACCTGTGGACAGGAGCCCAAATTCCAGCTGCAGTCTCTGCCGTTCTTTCAGAAGCCTGTCATCCGGAGACTCCGCATAACTACTGTCCACCTGTAAAATGTCACCTACCCGCCTGTCTAACTCCACCCACTCAGCCTTCTCCTTATGTGCCCGAATTGAGATGAGTTTTCCCCCCCCAACAACCGCTTTCTGTGCCTCCCACACCACCCCAGCCGACAGCTCACCTGTGTCATTGATCTTTATATATCCCCGAATGGCCTCCCTCACCCACTCACAAACCTCATCCTCCGCTAACAGCCCCACATCCAACCTCCATTGCAGCCGCTGGGCCTTTCCTTTGCTCACTCGCAGGTCTACCCAGTGTGGGGCGTGTTCTGACACCACTATTGCTGAATATTCAGCATCTGCCACCTCAGTCAGTAGCGTTTTGGTCAACACAAAGAAGCCTATCGGGAGTACACCTTGTGCACATGGGAATAGAATGAAAACTCCTTACTCCTTGGGATCCCAAATCTCCACAGATCGGACCCCACCCCCATGCGTTCCATTAACCCCCGCAGCTCCTTTGCCATCGCTGATACCTTCCCAAACCTGGAACTTGACCGGTCCAGCCTTGGATCCAGGACCATGTTGAATTCTCGCTCCATAATCAATCGATATGAATCCACGACTGGGATCTTGCCCAGCACCAGTCTAACAAATTCAATGTCATCCCAGTTTTGGGTATATATATTTACCAATACCATGGCCATCCCCTCCAACTTTTCACTAACCATAACCTATCTACCCCCGGGTCCGCCTCTATATTTTCCGCCTCAAATGCCACCCGTTTATTGACCAGGATTGGCAACGCCCTCGTTTTAAAGTCTAATCCCGAATGGAACATCTGCCCAGCCCATCCCTTCCTTAACCTAATCTGATCCCCCACCTTCAGATGTGTCTCTTGCAGCATGGCCACATCTGCCTTCAGTTGCCTCAAGTGCACGAACACACGGGCCCTTTTGACTGGCCCATTCAGTCTCCGAACCTTCCACGTGACCAGCCTGGTCAGGGGAACCCCACCCTCTCCCCTGCCGATCAACCATAACCTCTCCTAGGCCAGTCTGCGGCCCCTGTCCCGCCCTCTGGCAACTATTGTCATCAACCCTCCTCCTCCTCCACCTTGAAAGTCCCCTCTCCGTCAGCAATGCAATCCCACTCCCATCCCCTCCGCCACATCAGTCTTCAGCTCACCCCCCCCCCCCCCCCCCCCACTTTGCTTCTGTGAACTAGCCCGCCCAGCTAGCCTGGCGGCCCCCGCCCATGGCACCTAGCATCTTACTGGTTTCTTCTCCCCCCCCCCCCCCCCCCCCAGTGCAAACATTCAAAATAATCTAAACAAAGGCAAGAAGTAAAAACAAACGAACCATCATTCCCAAAGTCTGAACCCAAAGACTCCTCCCCCCTCCTCCCTTAACAAAGAACTATGTCAGCCTAACCCCAAACAGGACCGAAGAAATATAAAGAAACAAGCAAAACCCCTGAAATAAATCCGAACAATGCAAACCCAAAGTTTTACAAAACATAGTTCAGTTCTCCTCAGTCAAAGTTCAAGATCCTCCTTCCCCGTCAGTCTATTCTCCTTCATGAGGCCTGCTGCCTCCTCTGACGACCCAAAGTGCAACTCCCGGCCCCCATAGGCCAGCCGGGTACAGTAGTCTGAACTTTATGCCCTTTTTGTACAGGGCCGACTTGACCTTATTAAAGCTCGCCCTCTTTGCGAGCTCTGCTCCCAGGTCCTGATACACCGAGATCTCAACATCTTCCCACGTACATCGACTCGTCTGCCTGGCCCACCTCGTAATGCGTTCCTCATCCAGGAACCAATGTAATCGCACCAACATCGCCCTCAGCGGCTCACCCCCCCCTGGGGCTTGCTCATCAGTGCCCTGTGGGCCCCATCCACCTCCAACGGTCGATTAAATGCACCTTCCCCAAGCAGCTTCTCCACCGTCATCCCCACATAAGCACCAGCATCCGATCCTTCGATTCCCTACGGCAGACCCACGGTCCGGAAGTTCTGCCTCTGAGAACAATTTTCCAGGTCTTCCACTTTCTCCAGCAGTCACCTCTGCTGATCACATAGCATCCCAATCTCTGCTGCCATAGAGGTGGACTGGTCCTCATACTCTCCCGCCGGCTCCTCCAACCTCTGGATCGCCTGTTCCTGGGCCGCCAGTCTTGTCTCCACGCGGTCAACCACTGCCTTGGTCAAGTCCACCGCCCGGGCCAGGCCCTCAACACTTTAATTCCATTCCATTGGCCCTTCCATTGTTGGATAAACTTCTCATTTAAGAAGCTCACCAATTGGTCAATCGACCACTGAGCTGACGGGGTCTGACCCACTTCGTCCGCCATCTCCACGCGCGTTGTCCACTCCTCACTCACCACCACCACCTGGTCCGTTCTTTTCCGATTTCTTCTGGGCTGCAGCTCCATAAACTCGGGGTCCCTTTCATCTGTTCTTGCTTCTACACCTTTCCTCTACAAAATTTCTGCAACAATCCGGCATAAAGGCCACAAAAAGACCACCATGAGCGGAGCTGCCAAATGTGCGACCGCTCACTCAATGGTCGCCACCGGAAGTCGTGTGTGTATGTGTCTCTAACAGCAGGGGTTTACTGTGTGTCTCTAACAGCAAGGATATTGTGTGTGTGTGTGTGTGTGTGTGTATAACAGCAGGGGTGTTGTGCGTGTGTGTCTCTAACAACTGGGGTGTTATGTGCAGTGTCTCTAACAGCTGGGGTATTGTATGTGTGTGTGTGTATTAACAGCAGGGCTTGTGTGTGTGTCCCTTAGCAGGGATATTGTGTCTGTGTGTCTCTAACAGCAGAGGTATTGTTTTTGTGTGTATGTGTCTCTTACCAGCAGAGATTCTGTGTGTGTCTCTAACAGCAGGGTTTTTTTGTGTGTGTCTCTCTTAACAGCAGGGGGTATTGTTTTTGTGTGTATGTGTCTCTTACCAGCAGGGATTGTGTGCGTGTCTCAACAGCAGGGGTTTTATGTGTGTTGCTGTCACCAAATGCCAGCTGTGTACACGAACCGGAAAGGAATTGCTCGATTGCTGGGAGATAGCTCAGCAAATTCCAAAGATTGTTACAAAAAGCAGTGAAATCTCTGATATGTCTTGATGTGAGCTTTTAGATCAACATTCTGCAGCCCAACAAGGAAGGAAGCGTGTTGGATCCAGTTTATAGGAATTGAGTTTGGGCTGGTGGAGTGCATTGCACTGGAAGATCAGCACGCTAGTAGTGACCATAGCATAATCATGGAAAGTGGCCAGAAAATATCAAAGGTAGAAATGCTGAACTGGAGAGGAGCTAATTTAGGATGGGTCTACGATAGAGATTGGGAAAAGATATTTCAGGTTAAGGCAGTAATGGAGAAATGGAAGGAGTTTAGGAAAGGGATAATTCCGGCTCAAACTTGACTGATTGCTTAGAAAGGAAAGGATGAAGCACCCAAGCTAATGTTCAGGAATAACAAACAAAAGCTTAAATCATACTGAGAAGGGAAGCTGATGACAATGTTAGGAGCAAGATTCAGTTCATAACCAGCATAAAGAATCGATGACGGGATTTAAAAAGTTAATATGTAAAGCGAAGTGAGGTTACAAGACAATATTAGCAAGCAACATTAAATTAAATCCGAAAGCACTTAATAAAGCTTTGCGACACCCTGAGCGAGCTCACGGTCAATTCAAGCCCCCCTCGTCCTGGGCTCGCAACAGAAGTGAATTAACAACAAATTCTTATTAACCTATGGAGATTTTGGACCTAGACTGCTGCAATGAGATGCAGACATCATATTTATAAATACAAACATTAACAAACTATTTATTAATGACAAGAGGGAAAAGATGAATATATGAAGTAATAACAATAATAGGAAGTAATGTTTTAACAATCTACCTCATTTCAAAACCCACCCTTCACCCAGACCCACACAAGGCAGACACACCCGATGGGTATGGGGGGGGGGGGGGGGGGGTGGGAGGTTTAAACTGAAAAACAGGTTGATAGTTATGACATTGTTCTTTGCTGCCGACAAAGTTCTTTGTAGCCAGCAATCTCCTAATCATGTATCGAATCTGAAACTGCAGGTTATAGAAAACTCTCTAAATCAACAGGTGGAGAAAGAGATTCAAAGCTGCCTTGTGCCTGGAACTTTTCACAGCACGCACCCAAAAATAAAATGACACTTCACAAGAACCGCCTTCTTCTGAAACTTTCTGCCTGGCCCCACCAATCACAGGCCCGAATAGGAAATTGTACATTCCGATTGGCTGATTGCCAGTCTATCAAATCATCATCACCGGTTCTATCATGGAACCTAAAGGGGATGTCTCGGCTTAAACCATCACCAGAAGGGTTCCAGCTCTGCCTAGGATCTGTAGTTTAAACAGACATCTCAGATGGTGTAGCAGCGTTGTAGCAGCTTAACCAGAAGGCAGGGAGGGTATACAAAGGAGAACACAGGACAGACAAAAAGGGTTTTACAATAATTTTTAACAAAAGGTAGAACGTGTAATTGGTTAGCTGGAGAAAGAATTGGTGTATTAAAGACCCAAAGGACAATGCTCATTCAGCAGCAGAGAATATGGCTAATGTATTGAATGAGTACTTTGCGCCTGTATTTATGCAGAGAGAAGTTTGGTTTGTGATAGAAAAAGAAGGCATACCAAAAAGATTAACATGACTAAAAACTGGTAAGTGATCCAGATTGTGGCTAAAAGAAGCAATGGTTGAAATAGCAGAGGAATTGGTCACAATCTTTCAATATTCTTGGTATACAAGAGCAGTGCTGTAGGACTGGGATGATTGTTAATGAAAGGGGAGATTGATAAAGCAGGAAGCTGCCGGGCAGTCAGCCTGAGCTCAATGGTGGAGAAGTGTTTGGGAACCATTGTAAAAGACAAAATGAATTTCTGTTCGGAAAGACATGGAGATCCAGCCTGGACTTCCTTTAAAAGAAAATGATGTCTGACGTCTTGATTAATTAGTAATTTAGGGATTGATCAAGGTTGCGCGGTAATGCGGTATTCACCACTGACCAACACTGCAGCACCTCTCCTTTGACTGCACATTCCAAACTTGAGATCTCTACTATCTAGAAGGACAAGGGCAGCAGATGCACGGGAACTCCAAGCCAGCTTGGAAAAATATCGCTGTTCCTTCATTATCGATGGGTCAAATTCCTGGAACACTCTCCCTAACAGCACTGTGGGTGTACCAACACCATATTGACTGACTGATGTCCAATAACAATCCTGGAACTCTCTCCCTAACTGCACTTTGGGTGTAACTCCACCATATAGATTGCAGCGTTTCACCACCTTCTCAATTAATTAGATGAGCAACAAATTATTTCCTGGCCAGTGGCAGACCCAGTGAAATATATATTTTTTTAAAGCATACATGGATATGGATCTTCAGATGATGGGTAATTAGCTATAGTTCTCAAAGGAATGTAGACATCTTTCTCAATTATACAGAGAGCGAGAGAGACTGCTTGTGAAGCAGCACTCTGCAAGCATGAGGCAAGACAGGCCTCTATGAACTACCACAGCCTGAATTTTAAAAGCAAACCACAAACAGTTAAGGTGGCTGTTGAAAATCCTATGACTTTCGGCATTTGGACTGTGGACCGTATCAAGACTCTGGCAAAAACCTAATTAAATATGGACATAGGGAATGACTTCCGGAGGTGACAATGAGGGAATAGGTCACACATTTGGTGGCTACCGCTCTGGCTAGACATTCGGACCTCCTTTCCCCCCTCTCTCTTCCCCCCCCCCCCCCCCCCCCCCCCGGCTTTTTTTTTGCATTTTTAAGCGCCGGACTTGAAGAAACAGTGAACAAGTGTTCGCTGCATATATTGGTTTATGGAACAGAGAGCCCGGAGGGATCGAAAGGGAAGAAACAAAAAGAAAGGCTCGAGCTGGGTATTGGCTGCAGCAGCGGACAAGATGGCCGGTGTCCAGACCCTGAGGTTTCGGCCCAACCATCAACGGAGGTGCTGATGCAGGTCATCCGGGAAGGCTTAGCCAGACAGAAACGGGAATGTCTGGATCCGATTAAGGAAACAGTGGAGAGGATGGAGCGGAGGTGAGATGCCCAGGACCAGATGATCCAGAAACTGGAGAAGGCGCTAGCTGAACAGGAGGAACACCAGACTGCTGTGGAGATGGAGGTGGGGATGCTGAGGGACCAGCAAAAAAGGCTGCTGGAACAGGTAGAGGATTTGGAGAACAGGTCCCGTAGACAGAACCTAAGGATTGTTGGCCTCCCAGAGGGGGGTTGAGGGGGCTGATCCCGGGGAGTTTGTGGCGAACATGTTCCAGAAGCTGCTGGGAGATGGGGCTTTCCCCCAACTGTTGGAGGTGGATCGGGCGTACAGAGCGCTGGCGAGGAAGCCGCGGCAGGGAGACCCCCTCGGGCAATGGTGGTCAGGTTCCACAGGTACCTGAATAAGGAGCGTGTTCTCCAGTGGGCCAAAAGCATGTGGAGCTGTAAGTGGGGCAACAGCATTATGCGGGTGTACCAAGATCTAAGCATGGAGGTGGCCAAGAGGAGGGCAGGCTTTAATCAAGTCATGTCGATCCTGTTCAAGAAGCAGGTTAAGTTTGGTCTATTGTATCCGGCGCGACATTGGGTTACGCATGAGGACCAACATCATTACCTTGAGTCGCTCGAGGACGCTATGGAGTTTGCCAGGAAGAAAGGACTGGTGCTGACTTGATAACATTCTGCTCTAAATTTGAGAAACTCTTTTTCCTGTTCGTTTCAAATGGTGTTTGCACGGATTTATTTGTTTATTCGTTTTTGTTCTTGGCTTTTCGCTTCGATAATTGTGTTTTGTTTAAGAAGGGGAAAATAGTTTAAAAATTACTCTATTTCGGTGAGTTTTCTGTGTTGTGAGGGGGATGGTGGTGGGGATTTTTGACTTTGTATTATTTTGAGTGGTATTACTTTGATTTGTACTATGGCGAGAGTTTGGCTTTGTTTTTCTTTGGTTGGCGTCTGTTTCTTCAAGGGGGCAATTGTCAGGGCTGGGCTGAGGAGGGCGATGGTTTTGATGGGCGGGGTTAGGGCAGGTAGGCAACAATAGGTGGGAGACATGCTGGAGCCGCGGGCCCCGAGGCAAGCTGTGTGAGCTAGTCTGCGGGAGCACATTGGGGGGTGTGTATACAATCAGATCAGGGATGGGGTTAGGTTACAGAGTGTTGTTGCTGGGGGGGGGGGGGGGGTTTGCTTGGCTGACGAGGGAGGGATTTGATTTTAGAAGCGGAGAAGAGGTCGGGGATGGGCGCTGCCAGGATCTGGGCTACAGAGATGCGGGGCATGGGCTGGGGGCAGGCCCAGGAAAGGGGATGGCTGACGGCAAAGGGGGGGGGGCATGGTGCCCCCCAACCAGGCTGGTTACGTGGAACATTAGAGGGCTAAATGGGCCGGTGAAGAGGGCAAAGATGTTCACTCATCGTAGCGCTCTAAAGGCGATCGGGATAATGTTGCAGTAGACGCACCTGAAGGTAACGGACCAGATTAGATTGAGGAAGAGCTGCGTTAGTCAGGTATTCCACTCAGGGCTGGATACCCTAGATACCGGGGGGGGGGGGGGGGGGGGGGGGGGGGTTGTGATCCTGGTGAACAAGTGGGTGCAGTTTGAGGTGGGGAATATTGTTTCGGACGGGGGAGGTCGCTACATTATGGTTAGCGGCAGGCTGGAAGGGAGGAAGGTGGTCCTGGTCGACATATATGCGCCACAGTGGGATGACGCGGATCAAGGACTTTTATTGCAAACTCTATAGCTCGGAGCCCCTCGCGGGGCCGGAGGGGATGAGATGCTTCTTTGACGGCCTAACATTTCCAAAAGTGGACAGGGAGCTAGTAAAAGGGCTGGGCGCCCCGATCAGAGTTGAGGAGATATTAGAGGGTTAAAGGCCATGCAATCAGGTAAAGCCCCGGGGCCGGATGGGTACCCGGCAGAATTTTATAAAATGTTCTCCAGGATATTGGGGCCGTTGCTGGTCAGGGTTTTTAATGAGGCAAGGGACAGAGGGGTGCTACCCCAGACCATGTCGCAGGCTACCATCTCCTTGATTTTAAAACGGGACAAGAACCCGGAGTTGTGTGGGTCTTATAGGCTGATCTCCCTTCTTAATGTGGATGCCAAACTGCTGGCAAAGATCTTGGCCACTGGGATTGAGGTTTGTGTGCCGAGTGTTATTAGGGAGGACCAAACAGTGTTCGTTAAAGGTAGGCAACTGGGGGCGAATATAAGAAGATTGCTCAATGTGATCATGATGCCCCCGGAGGGAAAGGAGGTGGAGATAGTGATGGCTGTGGTCGCGGAGAAGGCATTTGACCGGGTAGAGTGGGACTACTTATGGGAGGTGCTGGGACGGTTTGGATTTGTGGTGGGTTTCATCGACTGGGTCAGGCTGTTATATCAGGCCCCGGAGGCGAGTGTGAGGACAAACAGGATGACTTCTGACTATTTTAGACTGTACCGTGGGACAAGACAGGGGTGCCCCCTCTCCCCACTGCTGTTTGCGTTAGCTATAGAGCTGGCAGTTGCTCTGAGGGCTTCAGGGGGTTGGAAGGGGCTGGTTCGGGCGGGGGGGGGGGGGGGGGGGGGGGGGGAGGGAATGGAGCATGGGGTTTCATTGTACGCAGATGATCTACTGTTGTACGTTTCGGAACTGATGGACGGAATCATGGCAACCCTGGGGGAATTTGGCCGGTTTTCGGGGTACAAATTGTGGATTTGTGCATTGTGGATAGCACAATTGCTTCACAGCTCCAGGTTACAGGTTCGATTCCGGCTTGGGTCACTGTCTGTGCGGAGTCTGCACATTCTCCCCGTGTGTGCGTGGGTTTCCTCCGGGTGCTCCGGTTTCCTCCCACAGGTGGATTGGCCATGATAAAATGCCCTTGGTGTCCAAAATTGCCCTTGTCCCCTTGACCTAGTGTTGGGTGGGGTTACTAGGTTATGGGGATAGGGTGTAGGTGTTGACCTTGAGTAAGGGTGCTCTTTCCCAGAGTCGGTGCAGACTTGATGGGCCGAATGGCCTCCTTCTGCACTGTAAATTCTATGATAATCTACGAAATTGAATATGAGAGTTAAGAAGAGCGAGGAGAGGACACGAAAAGTCGTTGGCGGATAGGATCAAGGAAAACCCTAAGGCTTTCTATAGGTATATCAAGAACAAAATAATGACTAGAGTAAGATTAGGGCCAATCAAGGATAGTAGTGGAAAGTTGTGTGTGGAATCAGAGGAGATAGGGGAAGCGTTAAATGGATATTTTTCGTCAGTGTTTACACTGGAGAAAGACAATGTTGTCGAGGAGAATACTCAGGTTGAGTTGACCAGGCTAGATGGAATTGGAGTTCAAAAGGAGGAGGTGTTAGCAATTTTGGAAAATGTCAAAATAGGGGCCAGATGGGATTTATCCTAGGATTCTCTGGGAAGCCAGGGAGGAGATTGCAGAGCCTTTGTCCTTGATCTTTATGTCGTCTTTGTCGACAGGAATAGTGCCGGAAGACTGGAGGATAGCAAATGTTCAAGAAGGGGAGTAGAGACAACCCTGGTAATTATAGACCTGTGAGCCTTACTTCGGTTGTGGGTAAAATGTTGGAAAAGGTTATAAGAGATAGGGTTTATAATCATCTTGAAAAGAACAAGTTGATTAGCGATACTCAACACGGTTTGGTGAAGGGTAGGTCATGCCTCACAAACCTTATTGAGTTTTTTGAGAAGGTGACCAAACAGGTGGATGAGGGTAAAGTGGTTGATGTGGTGTATATGGATTTCAGTAAGGCGTTTGATAAGGTTCCCCACGGTAGGCTATTGCAGAAAATAAGGAAGTATGGAATTGAAGGTGATTTAGCAGTTTGGATCAGTAATTGGCTAGCTGAAAGAAGACAGAGGGTGGTGGTTGATGGCAAATGTTCATCCTGGAGTTCAGTTACTAGTGGTGTACCGCAAGGATCTGTTTTGGGGCCACTGCTGTTTGTCATTTTTATAAATGACCTGGAAGAGGGTGTAGAAGGATGGGTTAGTAAATTTGCAGATGACACGAAGTTCGGTGGAGTTGTGGATAGTGCTGAAGGATGTTATAGGATACAGAGGGACATAGATAAGCTGCAGAGCTGGGCTGAGAGGTGGCAGATGGAGTTTAATGCGGAAAAGTGTGAGGTGGTTCACTTTGGAAGGAGTAACAGGAATGCAGAGTACTGGGCTAATGGCAAGATTCTTGGTAGTGTAGATGAACAGAGAGATCTCGGCATCCAGGTACATAAATCCCTGAAAGTTGCCACCCAGGTTAATAGGGCTGTTAAGAAGGCATATGGTGTGCTAGCCTTTATCAGCAGGGGGATTGAGTTTCGGAGCCAAAAGGTCATGCTGCAGCTGTATATAACTCTGGTGCGGCCGCACCTGGAGTACTGCGTGCAGTTCATTATAGGAAGAATGTGGAAGCTTTGGAAAAGGTTCAGAGGAGATTTACTAGGATGTTGCCTGGTATGGAGGCAAGGTCTTACGAGGAAAGGCTCAGGGACTTGAAGTTGTTTTCGTTAGAGAGGAGAAGGCTGAGAGGTGACTTAATAGAGACATATAAGATAGTCAGAGGGTTAGATAGGGTGGACAGTGAGAGTCTTTTTCCTCGGATGGTGATGACCAACACGAGGGGACATAGCTTTAAATTTAGGGGTGGTAGATATAGGACAGATGGCAGAGGCAGTTTCTTTACTCAGAGAGTATTAGGGGTGTGGAACGCCCTGCCTGCAACAGTAGTAGACTCGCCAAATTTAAGGGCATTTAAGTGGTCACTGGATAGACATATGGATGAAAATGGAATAGTGTAGGTCAGATAGGCTTCAGATGGTTTCACAGGTCGGCGCAACATCGAGGGCCGAAGGGCCCGTACTGCGCTGTAATGTTCTATGACAAAAAGTGAAATGTTTATAGTTCAGGAGAGGGGCCAAGGGGACCGGCTGAGGGAGCTGCCGTTCCGGCTAGTTGGGGTCAGTTTCAGGTACCTGGGAATACAAGTGGCGCGGGAATGGGGTCGACTACACGAACTGAACCTGTCCCGGCTGGTAGATCAAATGCGAGGGGAGTTCCGGAGGTGGGAGCCACTGTCGTTAGCTGGGAGAGTTCAGACAGTTAAAATGACGGTCCTCCCGAGGTTCTTATTCATGTTCCAGTGTCTCCCCATTTTCATAAGAACATAAGAACTAGGAGCAGGAGTAGGCCATCTGGCCCCTCGAGCCTGCTCCGCCATTCAATTAGATCATGGCTGATCTTTTGTGGACTCAGCTCCACTTTCCGGCCCGAACACCATAACCCTTAATCCCTTTATTCTTCAAAAAACTATCTATCTTTATCTTAAAAACATTTAATGAAGGAGCCTCAACTGCTTCACTGGGCAAGGAATTCCATAGATTCACAACCCTTTGGGTGAAGAAGTTCCTCCTAAACTCAGTCCTGAATCTACTTCCTCTTATTTTGAGGCTATGACCCCGAGTTCTGCTTTCACCCATCAGTGGAAACAACCTTCCCGCATCTATCCTATCTATTCCCTTCATAATTTTATATGTTTCTATAAGATCCTTCTAAATTCCAACGAGTACAGTCCCTGTCTACTCAACCTCTCCTCATAATCCCACCCCTTCAGCTCTGGGATTAACCTAGTGAATCTCCTCTGCACACCCTCCAGTGCCAGTATGTCCTTTCTCAAGTAAGGAGACCAAAACTGAACACAATACTCCAGGTGTGGCCTCACTAACATCTTATACAATTGCAACATAACCTCCCTAGTCTTAACAACCGTTTGGGTGAAGAAGTTCCTCCTACTTCATTCCACGTTCCTTTTTTAAGAGGCTAAGCAAGATCATTTTGGGCTTTGTATGGGCGGGGAAGTCCCCTCCAGTGAAGAGGGTGATGCTCGAGCGGGGGCACTGCCGAATTTCAACAACTACTATTGGGCGGCCAACATAGCCATGATAAGGAAGTGGGTGGTGGGGGGAGGATCGGCTTCGGAGTGGGTTGAGGCAGCCACATGTAGGGGCACCAGTCTGGGGGCATTGGTGACGGCGCCTCTGCCGTTCCCGCCGGCGCGCTTCTCCACCAGTCCTGTAGTGGTGGTGGCCCTCCGGATCTGGGGACAGTGGAGGAGGCACGTGGGAGCACCGGGAGCATCGGTCTGGTCCCCGATATGTGACAACCATTTGTTTGCCCCAGGGAGGTTGGATGGGGGGTATCGGTATGGCGGAGGGCGGGGATTGAGCAGATGGGAGATTTGTTTTTGGAAGGGAGCTTCCCTAGCTTGAGGGCACTGGAGGACAAGTTTGGGTTGACAAGGGGGAATGAATTCCGGTATATTCAGGTGCGGGACTTTTTGCGCAGGCAGGTGCCATCTTTTCCACTCTTGCCACTAAGGGGGATCCAAGATAGGGTAGTGTCTAGAGGATGGGTGGGGGAGGGAAGTGTCTCAGATATTTACAAGGAGCTCATGGGGGAGGAGGAGACGCAGACCGAGGAGCTGAGGCATAAATGGGAGGAGGAGTTGGGAGGGGAGATTGGGGAAGGCCTGTGGGCGGACGCGCTGAGCAGGGTTAATGGGACTGCAACATGTGGCCAGGCTCAGCCTAATTCAATTTAAAGTCGTCCACCGGGACCACATGACAGTGTCCCAGATGAGCAGATTCTTCGGTGTAGAGGACAGGTGTGTAAAGTGACTGAGAGGACCGGCAGACCATGTCCACATGTTTTGGGTGTGTCCAAAACTTAGGAGATACTGGTAGGAGTTCGAGGACATATGTCTAGAGTATTGAACATTAGGCTGGCAATGGGTCCGGAGGTGGCGGTTTTTGGGGTTTCAGAGACCCCGGACGTCCGGGGGGAGAAAGAGGCCGATGATTTGGCCTTTGCTTCCCTGGTATCCCGGAGACGGATACTTCTAGCTTGGAGGGAGTCAAAGCCCCAAAGTCGGAAGCCTGGCTGTCAGACATGGCGAGTTTCCTGGGCTTGGAGAAAATCAAGTTCACCTTGAGAGGGTCGTTGTTAGGGTTCGCCCGGAGGTGGCAACCATTCATTGAATTCTTCGCAGAGAATTAATCGTCAGCTGGGGGCGGGGGGGAGGGAGGGGTAATATAGGGGGTCAATTAGGCAGATCTGGGTGGGGTGGGCTACGGCAATTGCACTGTGTACTTTGTTTACTGTACAGTCCTTTTTTCTCGTTTGGTAATTCTACTGTTCACAATTCCAAAAAATACCTCATTAAAATTGTTTATTAAAAAAGAATATGGACATAGGGTATTTCAAAGCCATTTCAGGAATTCATATGTCTCATTATTTAAGGATGGATAACTAAAAATGATGGAATTTCCAAACTGCCTGTCTCCATATTTCATACTGGACAAAACGGGGAAGATCAAAACTCAAGGGACCTATCAGCTGCCCTTGTAACATGATTACCTCCCCCAGCCAAACTAGCTCAGAAATGTTAACCCAGTGGTCATGTGATTGAAGCTAGTTTCAGGGGCTGCACCCTTATAATCCCAGAAATCAGCAAAGCCTTCAGTTGTCAGCCAGTCTGAGAATCAGTCTCCGAAACTACCTGCAGGTTATCAAGCAACCAAATTGGTTGTCTCCGGGCTACCAGGGAAGCAAAGGCCAAAACGTCGGTCTCTTTCACCCCCCGGATGTCTGGGGTCTCTGAAACCTACCTGTTTTAGTTTCAGACTTTACCCGAGAACCAATGTCCTGGAGATTTGAGGAACCATTTGTTTTACAAGACCCTCACTTCAACTTTAAATTAGTGAATCCAGTCACAAAACCACAGACCTGCCTATGTGGGAGACCAAAAATTATATATCAGTGACTGAATTAATTGTAATCTAACCCAGCAAGTTGATAAAGTGGCTGTAAAGGGGCAGCACGGTAGCATGGTGGTTAGCATGAATGCTTCACAGCTCCAGGGTCCCAGGTTCGATTCCCGGCTGGGTCAATGTCTATGCGGAGTCTGCACGTCCTCCCCGTGTGTGCGTGGGTTTCCTCTGGGTGCTCCGGTTTCCTCCCACAGTCCAAAGATGTGCGGGTTAGGTGGATTGGCCATGCTAAATTGCCCGTAGTGACCTTAAAAGTAAGGTTAAAGGGGGGGGGGTTGTTGGGTTACGGGTATGGGGTGGATACGTGGGTTTGAGTAGAGTGATCATGGCTCGGCACAACACCGAGGGCCGAAGGGCCTGTTCTGTGCTGTACTGTTCTATGTTCTATGTTCTAAAGAAAAAATCGGTTACTTGGGTTTATAATTAGAAAATGAATTATAAGTGTAAAGAAATCATGCTTAGATCTTTCCAAGTACTCATTGTATTGTGGACCATCTGGAAAGATATAAAAGTCTGAGAAGGGTGACAGAGGCGATTCACCAGGATATTAACAGGGTGAGGGATTTCAGGTATAGTGAAAGATTTGAAAAGCTAGCAGTGTTTCCTTTGGAAAATGGAAGTTAAGAGGTGACCTAATGGAGGTTTTCAAGATACAGAGAGGTATTTTAACAGAGTAGATAGCAAAAACTTATTCTCTCTCGTAAATTCGACATTCCGAATTCTCCCTCAGTGTACCTGATCCGAATTCTCCCTGTGTACCCGAATAGGCACTTTTCACAGTAACTTCATTGCAGTGTTAATGTGAGCCTACTTGTGACAATAAAGATTATTATTATTAGACTAGCACATTCTCCATGTGTCTGCATGGGTTTCACCCCCACAACCCAAAGATGTGCAGGTTAGGTGGATTGGCCATGCTAAATTGCCCCTAATTGGAAGAAAAATGGTTGGGTACTCTAAATTTATAAAAAAAAACAAAAATTATTATTGGGCTAGTTCAACAGCGCATATTTAAAAAAATTCATTTGAGGGTTGTGTGCTTCGTTGGCTAGGCCAGAATTAATCGTCCATCTCTAAAACCGTGGGCAAAATATCAGGTTGGATATCTTTTCTTTTACCATTTTGCTGAAGTTGAAGATCTGTTCTTACCCATCTAGGAAGTTGATTCACCATCGAAAGGACACAGTTGCTCGAAAAAGCAATATTCTAAGCCAACAGAAAGAGATTCTAACACCTGAGAATCAACTGGAAACATCCGAGCAGCCAGACAGAATGAGCAAGGTTGCACTTGAGCCACCATCATACCTGTCCGATGCAGCCTCTCCAGATGGCAATGTTTACCAGGTACCACAGATGTAGAAAAACAGAGGAAGCAAACATTGATACTGATTTACTTTCTTCCGCTTCCTATTTGCTTTTGAGGTATTATGGATTTTGTTTGTATTGAAGGTTCACTTTGTTATGTAAAGGTCCATGATAACAAAAAGACAGTGATTTCATTACGAATTAAATGGGTATGCAGCAAAATGAGCATATGTTCAAATTTGCAATGGATCAGAAAAACAAACATGAACTCTTCCATCCACATGAAGATAATACACATGCATATGGGGAGGGACGCACATTTGTGCGGACTCCAGCTGAACCCTTGGAGAAAGTCCAAGTGGTACACGGAAAGTCTTAACCGCATTCCAAAGGATCCCATCAAAGCTCAACATTTCAGATGAACCATTTTGTAACTTGGCACAATACTGAAATATGCAAATCATTAGGTCATGGAATAGTTACAGCAATGAAGGCCATTTAGTTAATTTTGTACAGCTCTCAGCTAGGGTGAATCACCTAGTCGCATCTTGCCCTTGCATTTTCTTTTCGATAATTATACAATTCTTTAAAAGACTTGATTCCACCATATTCTCAGACAGCGCGTTCCAGATCCTAACCACTCGCTGTGTGAACCTGTCTCCCTCACATTCACAGACAGTACGTTCCAGATCCTAACCACTCGCTGTGTGAATCTGTCTCCCCCACTCTCGCAGACAGTACGTTCCAGATCCTAACCGCTCGCTGTGTGAATCTGTCTTCACCACATTCTCGGGCAGTACGTCCAGATCCTAACCACTCACTGTGTGAATCTGTCTTCACCACACTCACAGACAGTGCGTTCCAGATCCTAACCACTCGCTGTGTGAATCTGTCTCCACCACACTCTCGGGCTGTACATTCCAGATGGTAACTACCCGCTGTGTGAATCTGTCTCCTCCACACTCTCAGGCAGTACATTCCAGATCCTAACCACCCACTGTGTAAAATTCTTTCCTGCCTGTTCTTTGTGCTGTTTTTGACAATCGCTGTGTTCTCTGGTTCTCGATCCTTCCAGGCACAGTCTTTCTACACCAGTGTTCTTCAAACTTTTTTTCCGGGGACCCATTTTTACCAACCGGCCGACCTGCGCGACCCACGCCGGCCGACCTGCGCGACCCACGCCGGCCGACCTGCGCGACCCACCATTTTCTCTTACCTTGTTTGCTGCTGACAAAAATGGAGGAAATGGTTTTGGATCCCTTTGGCCTCGTACACGCTCCTCCAATGGAACCTATTGGATGAAGGTGAAGCCTTCAGGTGTCACAAAGTATGGAGTCTCCATCTGTCCAAAATTCTGAATTTTTTTCCTGTAAAATTTTATCAAATAGCCCCCCCCCCCCCGAACTTGTAAAAAAAATAAAATGAATAAAATAAATGAAAAAAAATTAAATGAATAAAATAAATGAATTAAAACCACCACAGAACTTGTAAAGCAAACAGTTGCAACCGTTTTTTTTTTTAAATGCCTGCGTGCCTGATTACGGGCATGCGCGCCGATCATCGTGCCTGATTACGGGCATGCGCGCCGATCATCGTGCCTGATTACGGGCATGCGCGCCGATCATCGTGCCTGATTACGGGCATGCGCGCCGATCATCGTGCCTGATTACGGGCATGTAATAAATGAAATAAATGAAAAAAAATTAAATGAATAAAATAAATGAATTAAAACCACCACAGAACTTGTAAAGCAAACAGTTGCAACCGTTTTTTTTTAAATGCTTGCGTGCCTGATTACGGGCATGCGCGCCGATCATCGTGCGCAATGCGGCCGAATTTTTGAAAACATGTTCGCAGAATGCGCATGCGCGGCGATCATCGTGCGGCGCAATGCGGCCGACTTTTTTTTTTAACATGTTTGCAGCCGGCGTTATGAAAAGCCGGCTGCTGCACAGGGATTTGTGTGATCGGGAGCGCCGCGGACAACGGCTCCGCGACCCTCCCGACACCCACCTGCAACCCACCCGCAGGTCACACCCCCACCTTTGAAGAACACTGTTCTACACTGTTCTCTCCACTCGTAATTTTGAATACTTTGGTCAAATCTTCTCCCAATCTTCTCTTCTCCAAGGACAGAATTCCTCTTTTTTAAATAAATTTAGAGTACCCAATTCATTTTTTTCCAGTTTAGGGGCAATTTAGTGTGGCCAATCCACCTACCCTGCACATCTTTGGGTTGTGAGGGCAAAAGCCATGCAAACATGGGGAGACTGCAAATTCCACACGGACAGTGACCCAGAGCCGGGATCGAACCTGGGACCTCGGTGAGTGAGGCCGCAGTGCTAACCCACTACGCCACCGTGCTGCCTCTAAGGACAGAAGTCCTACCGCCTTCAATCTATCCACATAACTGAAGTTCCTCATCCCTGGAATCATTCTCATGATCATTTTCTGCACTCTCTCTAATACTTCCCTTCCATCCTGAAGTGTAATGCCCGGAAATGGACACTACCTTTGTTCTTCCAGGACTGACCTTATTTCCCAAAAGGACATTATTTTTGAATTCTGACACTTGATCTACGTGACCCACCTTATTCGCAGAACCAGATTCATCAGTGCCTTCTTTCCTCATTAGGCAGAAGCATATTAATGTAGGAGCTTCTACTGAACATACTATAGACACTCGTGACCCTCTCTGTCCTTTTGCACTCTACTATCCCAGTTCATTTTATCTACATGAGAAAATGCTCCTTCAGCCTGGTGAAGCCTGGGAGATGTTAGCTCCAGACAGCAGTGGTACGGGGAGGGGTTGGGAGGATAACCTCTCCTAAATTTGCCAGCGTGTTTTTTAACTCATGGCCTCATCTCTATATCCTCAAATAGCCTCTTGCTCAAAACCAAAGGAAAATGTCAGCTGGGAAGCAGGCAGCAATGGAATATTGGGCAGCAGAAGGTCACAACTGGGGATAATGGAACAGCCCCAAAATTCACATAAGTTGCTGGGAGGGAATTTCAAAGGCTTCCAGGATGTGGAGGCCTAATCTTCCTGTTCTTCTGGCCCTGTTTCTTTGTACCGTAGGATGTTGACATGGTGAGATAGTTACAACAGTGTCGCCATGTAGGTCCCCAGTTAAAATAGCCATCTGTATAGAATGGACAGAATACAGTGCGCTTCCTGACTGCCCAGAGGAGCAGGTTGAAATCGGAACCTGCAGACGAGGGGAGGGATAGGTCCTGTGGCTGGTTTGAACTTATCACCAATTTTTGGAGGTGAGCAATCGCCCCAATAGTTAACATAACCAAGAAACATTCTCCCCGTGTCTGCGTGGGTCTCACTCCCACAACCCCAAAAGATGTGCAGAGTAGGTGAGTTGCCCATGCTAATTGACCCTTAATTGAAAAAAAATAATTGGGTACTTTAAATTTATAAAAATAAAGAAATAATACAACCAAGAATCTGCATCTTTAAGAGCAAATATGCCCATGGGTGTGTAGATGTGGATTAATTTTTAAGCGGTTATTTCTATTATGACAAAAAGGTTTTAACTCAGTCCTTCTGATTATGGATCTGAAAGGACTAACTCCTAAAATCTGGTGGGTTTGACACCTGTCTGTCGAGTTAACTAAAGTCAGTCAAATGACTATAACTAGCCTGGCACAATTAGTGAGAGAATATTGAATGATGACTGTGTAGCCAGCTCTAGGGAGTGCTGTGTGCGTAGTTGGCTGGGTGAGAACGAAAGTTGGGTTAGTGATGATGTTTGAGTTCATTAGCAGCAAAGATACTGTCTGTGCTCATGACTGGATAACAATCAGCTCGGCAGAACATTAAGACACACATCAGCAGTCAGAGCATTCAGAAGGAGAGAGCCCATTATCAACTGATCTGATCAATAAGAGTCTTAGTGATTTATTATGCTTATGTCATCTTCAGTCAGTTCATCAAAGAATCAGAGGAAGCCATCTACACATTCGCCAAGTGAATTATGGTGCCCACTTTATGTTGCAGGTTTCCACTCCACCTCGACGGTCTGCCCCCTTGCCACCTCCACCACCTGAGAAACTTTGGGACTTTTACTCCGGCTCCTCAAACATCCAAGGTAAAGCTTGAGCAGTCATTGACTACAAAAACCACATCACTGTGATGCTGAAGCCAAGACAGATAATGCAGGTCATACTAAGGAGGTCAGGTGTCAATTGTGGCGAGTAGAACAAAGTTAATATTCCAGGTTGATGAGTTATTGTCAGAACTGAGAAAGTTAGAGATGCAAGCTTTTTAAAGCAAGAGTAGTCAAAGGGTGAGCGGGAGGAATGCACTGCCTGGGAGGCTGGTAGAGACGGGTTGCCTCATATCCTTTAAAACAAAATACTTGGATGAGCACTTGGCACACCCTAACATTCCAGGCTATGGGCCAAGTGCTGGTAAATGGGATTAGGTGGGTAGGTCAGGTGTTTTTCATGTGTTGGTGCAGACTCGATGGGCCGAAGGACCTCTTCTGCACTGTGTGATTCTGAGGAGGAAGGAATGAAAGGGAAGGATAAGGTCATAGAACAGGGCATCACAAAGTGCTTCCAGTCAACTGTGTTTTCTTTTGAAGAGCAGTTACTATCATGAGGAAGCGACCAACGTGGGGCTTGAACCCACGACCCTGGGATTAAGAGTCCCATGCTCTACCGACTGAGCTAGCCGGGCTTGTATCATAATGTAGCAAAGGCAAGACATTGACAGAAGGGATGGTGGCGTAAAGCAGAAGAAAGTGATAATGGGACAAGTAAAGAAGCAGAAGATGGGTCCAGGGAAAAGTGTAATCATCACCAACAGTTGTGTAAAATAAGAACACAGACAAACCCATCTGCATACTCCCAATCACCTTCCTAACTTCCTCCACCCCCAAAGGCTCCTCAAACCTTTCCCCATCCTCCTCCTCCAACCTGGGATACTTCGATCCTGCAAAAACTCCTCCATGTCCGACTCATCCCCTGGCTTAGACAGGTCGGTATGACCCAAAATCCACCGGGTCCTTGTCCTTTTTCAATAGGAGTGAGATGGATGCCTGACTTATCACTGAGAGTGACCCCCCCCCCCCCCCCCCCCTCCCCGGCCCATCAAATCCTCAAATGCCTCCACCAATAACGGCATCACCCAAAGCTCTGGAATCGGGTCCTCTGAATATTTCCCATGCACCTCCAATATCTCATTCACCAGCTGCAGGTGCTCCTCCCTTGCTTCCCTATCCACCTGCACCTTGTAACAATCACTTCCCCCCTCATCACTGGCTTCAGAGCCTCCCATAGCACTGAGAGGGAGACCTTCCCATTCTTATTAACTTCTACGTACTCGGCCAACACCTTGGCCACCTTCACAGAAAAATCCAGACTCCAAACTCCACGCTGGCTGCTGGACCTGCCTCTTCTCGAGGACCACGTCAACCAACTGCGGAGCGTGGTGGAAGTCACAATTTTTGAATGCTCTGCATTCCTTGCCCCAGCAATAACTACCTCCCCATTATAAATGTTTTTAAACTACATTAGACCTTGTGCATGGGCGAAAAGAAGGAAAACACCCTACCCCTCAGGGGGCAAAAAAACACCATGGTTCTGTTTTCCCATCTCCTCCATAAAAGCTGCCAGTACTCTTTCTCTCCCTCTTTCCCCGACCCCACAATCCACTTTTGGATTCAAAACTGTGTTCTCGTTCCCCCCCCTTACCCAAGGATCAACTGATGCGTGTCCATGCCCGGAATAGCTGCCACCATCCTCTTCTTAAAATCCACATCATCCCAATTTGGGGCATAAATGCTCGCTGGAACAACAGATTTACCCTCCAACACCCTCTTCACTATAACTTACCACTCCCTTAGTCCGCTACCACCTTCTCCATCTGGAACAAATTCTCTTCTTTATCAACACTGCCACCCCCCTAGGCCCTGCTATCAAAGCTCGAGTGGAACACCTGACTTACCCAACCTTTACGGAGCCTTACCTGGTCCTTCAGTCACAAATGAGTCTCCTGCAACAGCACCACATCGTCTCTCAAACCCTTTTAAGTGCGCAAGAACTCTTGCCCGTTTTGCTGGGCCTCCCAACCCTCGGACATTCCATGTCACCAGCCGAATTGCGGGGGCTCTCACCCCGCCCGCCCTCTCCGGCTCTCAGCCATTACCCCTCTGGGGAATTCTCCCATTTCCCCCCCCCGCCCCCAAGTTCCATGTCCTAAAGCCCTGCCAAAATGGCACCTGGCCCCACCCATGGGATGGTCCAGTTCCTCACCTCCAGTTACCAGCAGCCAACCATTCTCCCCCCCCCCTCCCCTTCCCAGAAACCCCCCAACCACTTCCTCTCAAAACTTTCTCATACCCGACTATCTCTCTTGTCCACCCCCTCCACAATTCACACCTCCGAGGCACACCAAAACTGGTCCTGCGTGCCACAGCCTCTCCGTTCACCTCTCTCCCATTCACAAGTGAACTGCAGCTTGCTAGCAAGGCACTCCTCTACCAGAGTCCCCCCCCCCCCCCCACTTCCAACAAACAAGATCAAAACCTCTCTTTCCCCCCCACCACCACCCAAACCCCCTTGTTGCATCGTGATTGCCCACCAAAAGCCAACCCCCACCCTCTTTCACCCCCAACTACTACATATCTTAAAAGACCTGTAAGGACACCAAAATCAAAATACCCGCTGAACTGAAACCTACAATTTTACCATAACGTTTGTCCCGAAATCACCAACATAAACAAAGTCTTTCCTACCATGCTCAATCCAGCCCCAGTCCTTCTGCCTTCATAAACACCTCCGCCTCCTCCGTCGTATCGAAGAAATGATCCCTCGCATTGTGCGTAACTCTTATGTGCTTCGCCGGGTAGACCACTCCGAAGCACACTTCACTCTTGTACAGTCCTGCCTTTATGTTGTTAAAGGCCGCCCACCCCCGCCAAGTCCACCATGAGATCCTGATATATCCGATATATCTGAATCCCAGCTCCTTCCCACTTCACCTCACGTGTGTGCTTGGTCCACCTCAGCACCTTCTCCTTTGACAGAAACATCGGTTTTGAGTCATCGGTTAGCTGAGGTCTGTATAAAAGACAGAGAGACTGCGCACAAAGTAAGCAAGCACTTTCCAGGAGACTCATCCGGAGTGAGACTCGTACAGAGTGGAGAATTGAAATTTGGTAATTTGGTGCAGTGAGGTAATTCGGTGCAGAGTGTGAGGAGGTGCTCTTTAACCCTGGTAAGTGACTGGTAAGTAGTCTCTCTTTTTCTTTTCATTGTCTAATTTACTTATTTTTATTTTGAAATTGTAGTTGTTTAAGTTTACCAAGGGTTTAAGACATGGCAGGAGATCCCAGACCTGTGTCATGCTCCTCGTGTGCGATGTGGGAGCTCAGGGACACGTCCACTGTCCCTGGCTCCATCACGTGCAAGAAGTGTGTTCAGTTGCAGCTCTTGTTAGACCGCTTGACGGCTCTGGAGCTGCGGATGGACTCACTTTGGAGCATCCGCGATGCTGAGGAGGTCGTGGATAGCACGTTTAGCGAGTTGGTCACACCGCAGGTGAAGGTTACTGAGGGAGATAGAAAATGGGTGACCAAAAGAAAGAGCAAGAGTAGGAAGGCAGTGCAGGTGTCCCCTGCGGTCATCTCCCTGCAAAACAGATATACCGCTTTGGATACTGTTGAGGGAGATGGCTCACCAGGGGAAGGCAGCAGCAGCCAGGTTCATGGCACCGTGGCTGGCTCTGCTGCACAGCAGGGCAGGAAGAAAAATGGCAGGGCTATAGTGATAGGGGACTCGATCGTAAGGGGAATAGACAGGCGGTTCTGTGGACGCAATCGAGACTCCAGGATGGTATGTTGCCTCCCTGGTGCAAGGGTCAAGGATGTCTCGGAGCGGCTGCAGGACATTCTAGGGGGGGAGGGTGAACAGCCAGCTGTCGTGGTGCACATAGGCACCAACGATATAGGTAAAAAACGGGATGAGGTCCTACAAGCGGAATTCAGGGAGTTGGGAGTTAAACTAAAAAGTAGGACCTCAAAGGTAATAATCTCAGGATTGCTACCAGTGCCACGAGCTAGTCAGAGTAGGAATGTCAGGATAGATAGGATGAATGCGTGGCTCGAGAGATGGTGCAAGAGGGAGGGATTCAAATTCCTGGGGCATTGGGACCGGTTCTGGGGGAGGTGGGACCAGTCTGCACTTGGGCAGGACTGGAACCGATGTCCTAGGGGGGGTGTTTTCTAGAGCTGTTGGGGAGGGTTTAAACTAATGTGGCAGGGGGATGTGAACCAATGCTGGAAGTTGGAAGGTAGTAAAACAGGGACAGAAACAAAAGGAAGTAAGGGGAAAAGTGCAAGGCAGAGAAGACATAGTCAGAAATCCATAAGGGCGACAGTACAAGGTACAGTGACTGAGGGGAGCACAGTGAATAGGCCCAGTAATAACAAAAGGAATAAAACTGGAGATGTTAAGATTCAAAACAGAGGTAAAAAAACCAACATAAGTGTACTTTACCTGAATGCTCGTAGTATTCGGAATAAAGTAAATGAGTTGGTGGCACAAATCATCGTGAAGGACTATGATTTAGTGGCCATTACTGAAACATGGTTAAAGGATGGTCACGACTGGGAGTTAAATATCCGAGGGTATCAAACTATTCGGAAGGACAGAGTGGATGGTAGGGATGACATCGGTGCTATGGAGGATAAGGTTGAATCCATTTGGGTGGAAATCAGGAATAGTAAGGCGAAAAAGTCACTGATCGGAGTAGTCTATCGGCCACCAAATAGTAACGAGATGGTGGGGCAGGCAATAAACAAAGAAATAACTGATGCATGTAGAAATGGTACGGCAGTTATCATGGGGGATTTTAATCTACATGTCGATTGGTTTAACCAGGTCGGTCAAGGCAACCGTGAGGAGGAGTTTATAGAATGTATCCGCGATAGTTTCCTAGAACAGTATGTAATGGAACCTACGAGGGAACAAGCGGTCCTAGATCTTGTCCTGTGTAATGAGACAGGATTGATTCATGATCTCATAGTTAGGGATCCTCTCGGAAGGAGCGATCACAATATGGTGGAATTTAAAATACAGATGGAGGGTGAGAAAGTAAAATCAAATACTAGTGTTTTGTGTTTAAACAAAGGAGATTACAAGGGGATGAGAGAAGAACTAGCTAAGGTAGACTGGGAGCTAAGACTTTATGGTGGAACAGTTGAGGAACAGTGGAGAACCTTCCAAGCGATTTTTCACAGTGCTCAGCAAAGGTTTATACCAACAAAAAGGAAGGACGGAAGAAAGAGGGAAAATCGACCGTGGATATCTAAGGAAATAAGGGAGAGTATCAAATTGAAGGAAAACGCATATAAAGTGGCAAAGATTGCTGGGAGATTAGAGGACTGGGAAATCTTTAGGGGGCAACAGAAAGCTACTAAAAAAGCTATAAAGAAGAGTAAGATAGAGTATGAGAGTAAACTTGCTCAGAATATAAAAACAGACAGTAAAGTTTTTACAAATATATAAGACAAAAAAGAGTGGCTAAGGTAAATATTGGTCCTTTAGAGGATGAGAAGGGAGTTTTAATAATGGGAAATGAGGAAATGGCTGAGGAACTGAACAGGTTTTTGGGTCGGTCTTCACAGTGGAAGACACAAATAACATGCCAGTGACTGATAGAAATGAGGCTATGACAGGTGAGGACCTTGAGACGATTGTTATCACTAAGGAGGGAGTGATGGGCAAGCTAATGGGGCTAAAGGTAGACAAGTCTCCTGGCCCTGATGGAATGCATCCCAGAGTGCTAAAAGAGATGGCTAGGGAAATTGCAGATGCACTAGTGATAATTTACCGAAATTCACTAGACTCTGGGGTGGTCCCGGTGGATTGGAAATTAGCAAACGTGACGCCACTGTTTAAAAAAGGAGGTAGGCAGAAAGCAGGAAATTATAGGCCAGTGAGTTTAACTTCGGTAATAGGGAAGATGCTGGAATCTATCATCAAGGAAGAAATTGCGAGGCATCTGGATAGAAATTGTCCCATTGGGCAGACGCAGCATGGGTTCGTAAAAGGCAGGTCGTGCCTAACTAATTTAGTGGAATTTTTTGAGGACATTACCAGTGCAGTAGATAACGGGGAGCCGATGGATGTGGTATATCTGGATTTCCAGAAAGCCTTTGACAAGGTGCCACACAAAAGGTTGCTGCATAAGATAAAGATGCATGGCATTAAGGGTAAAGTAGTAGCATGGATAGAGGATTGGTTAATTAATAGAAAGCAACGAGTTGGGATAAATGGGTGTTTCTCTGGTTGGCAATCAGTAGCTAGTGGTGTCCCTCAGGGATCCGTGTTGGGCCCACAATTGTTCACAATTTACATTGATGATTTGGAGTTGGGGACCAAGGGCAATGTGTCCAAGTTTGCAGATGACACTAAGATGAGTGGTAAAGCGAAAAGTGCAGAGGATACTGGAAGTCTGCAGAGGGATTTGGATAGGTTAAGTGAATGGGCTCGGGTCTGGCAGATGGAATACCATGTTGACAAATGTGAGGTTATCCATTTTGGTAGGAATAACAGCAAACGGGATTATTATTTAAACGATAAAATATTAAAGCATGCCGCTGTTCAGAGAGACTTGGGTGTGCTAGTGCATGAGTCACAGAAGGTTGGTTTACAAGTGCAACAGGTGATTAAGAAGGCAAATGGAATTTTGTCCTTCATTGCTAGAGGGATGGAGTTTAAGACTAGGGAGGTTATGTTGCAATTGTATAAGGTGTTAGTGCGGCCACACCTGGAGTATTGTGTTCAGTTTTGGTCTCCTTACTTGAGAAAGGACGTACTGGCGCTGGAGGGTGTGCAGAGGAGATTCACTAGGTTAATCCCAGAGCTGAAGGGGTTGGATTATGAGGAGAGGTTGAGTAGACTGGGACTGTACTCGTTGGAATTTAGAAGGATGAGGGGGGATCTTATAGAAACATTTAAAATTATGAAGGGAATAGATAGGATAGATGCGGGCAGGTTGTTTCCACTGGCGGGTGACAGCAGAACTAGGGGGCATAGCCTCAAAATAAGGGGAAGTAGATTTAGAACTGAGTTTAGGAGGAACTTCTTCACCCAAAGGGTTGTGAATCTATGGAATTCCTTGCCCAGTGAAGCAGTTGAGGCTCCTTCATTACATGTTTTTAAGGTAAAGATAGATAGTTTTTTGAAGAATAAAGGGATTAAGGGTTATGGTGTTCGGGCCGGAAAGTGGAGCTGAGTCCACAAAAGATCAGCCATGATCTCATTGAATGGCGGAGCAGGCTCGAGGGGCCAGATGGCCTACTCCTGCTCCTAGTTCTTATGTTCTTATGTTCTTATACAATCACTGCCCTCGGTGATTCATTCGCCTGCGGTTTTGGCCAGAGCGACCGGTGGACCCTATCCAACAGCACCGGCAGAGTGAACACACACTGTTCTCCTCCCCCACGCCAACACAAATCTGTTGGCCGAGGGTCCTCCAAGCCCTTGGGCAGCCTCGCTATCTTCAAGTTTTGCCGCCGCGATCTGTTCTCCAGGTCCTCCATCTTGTCACTCAAGCCCCAATTTCTGTCCTCCACCATGGCCCCCTCCACCCCTTTCTGCGCCTCACCCTGGTCCCGCGCCACCTCCGCTGTTCTTCCAAGCATTTCCCTTATCAGGGCCAGCAGATCCTCCAGTGAATATTTGAGCAATTTCAACATAGAACATAGAACAGTACAGCACAGAACAGGCCCTTCGGCCCTCGATGTTGTGCCGAGCAATGATCACCCTACTCAAACCCACGTAACCTGTATACCCGTAACCCAACAATCCCCCCATTAACCTTACACTACGGACAATTTAGCATGGCCAATCCACCTAACCCGCACATCTTTGGACTGTGGGAGGAAACCGGAGCACCCGGAGGAAACCCACGCACACACAGGGAGGACGTGCAGACTCCACACAGACAGTGACCCAGCCGGGAATCGAACCTGGGACCCTGGAGCTGTGAAGCATTGATGCTAACCACCATGCTACCGTGAGGCCCCTAACATCTCCCTCCCTTTCCGCTCAAAGTGCTTATTAAATTGACGTTCAAATTCCACCTTTGTCAGTGTATCGATTGTGATAAAGGCGGCCCCACCCAGCGAGTTTGACTCCATCTTCCCTGCCAACACGCCTTTCCATTGTTTGACTCTGACAGCAGACTGGCACTCGAATCCTTCCTCCCAGAAGCTTTTTGTTGGCCCTGGACATACTTTACCAACAGTTTGTTCGCACTGGAACGACGGAGGTTGAGGGGCGACCGGATAGAAGTCTACTTAATTATGAGAGGCAGAGACAGAGTGGATAGTCAGAAGCTTTTTCCCAGGGTGGAGAGTCAATTACTAGGGAACATAGGTTTACGGTGTGAGGAGTAAAGTTTAGAGGAGATGTGCGAGGGAAGTTTTTTACACAGAGGGTAGTATGTGCCTGGAATCGCTGCCGGAGGAGGTGATGAAAGCAGGTGCAATAGTGATGTTTAAGGGGTGACTTGACAAATACATGAATAGGATGGGAATGGGGGGATACATATCCAGCCTTGGATGACTGTGTAGCGTTTGCACTTCCTCTCCATGTCTGCATGGGTTTCCTCCGGGTGCTCAGGTTTCCTTCCACAGTCCAAAGATGTGCAGGTTAGGTGGATTGGCCATGCTAAATTTCCCCTTTGTGTGCAAAAGTTAGGTGGGGTTACAGGGATCGGACGGGGAGTGGGCCTGGGTAGGGTGCTCTTTCAGAGGGTTGGTGCAGACTCGATGGGCCAAATGGCCTCCTCCTGCACTGTAGGGTTTCTATGATTCTATGAAGTACCAGTCTACCTAAGCCAGAAAAGGATTCAAACCCTTGTTGGTCTTATTCTGAAGCAAAGGCTAGCCATCAAGCCAACTGGCTCATTCCCGTTACACTTGGGGCTAATAACTTGAGCGAAACGGATTCTATTTGGGCTGGTGTTTATCGGGTATAACCCAGCCTGATTGTCAATTCCAACCACTTTGCTTTCTGATTTTCCCCCTCTAGCCCAGTGATTATTTTGTACCATTTCATACTCTGATCCTGTCTCAATGGCTTTTCCACCTCGCTATTTAGAATGTAAATGGAGTCACAGAAATGTATGAAAAGAGATTGACCTCGCTGTAAAACCGGGCAGAACAGAGTCAAAATTCACGTTACTTGAAAAATGTCTGACCCTAATTTGAATCAGAATATTTTTCACCACTGTGGGCAGCCACACAACACGGGTGTGTGAATACCTTGGAGATGTAACCTCCAGGTAACCATGTAGGTGGGAGAGGTTCACTCAGATTTTCCTGCAATGGGTTCAGTCCAGCAAGCAACTGCCACCAAAGAAGGTGGCTGATTTTGTAAGGCTAAAATGGGAGATGAGAGTTCCCGATCCAAATCCTCAGAGTGACAGAGGTTTACCCACAATCGGACGAGCTTACTCGGATGTGAAACTCAGTAAGTAGCAACTGTATGGAAGTAAGAATGAGATAAAACTGAATTGATTTAAAACAGAAACTTTTCCCTCCAGTCTCTGTGGACCCTTCTGCTCTCCACATCAGCTCTCTGTGGGTCAAACTCCAATTTCTCACCTCACCCGCCTCTCCATTATTTCTCTGCAAATCACACTCACCCCTCCTCTCCCCTCACCCCTCCTCTCCCCTCACCCCTCCTCTCCCCTCACCCCTCCTCTCCCTCACCCCTTGCCATTCTCCCTCAATGCAGGCGCATTCTCGCTCAGGCAGAAGAGCGACGTATGTTTTGAGGAGCATCTAAAAAGTGGAAGGAGGTGCAAAGAGCTTTTAAGCCTTGGCAGCTGCAGGCACAGCCACTAATAGAGACTAGAATTGGTAAAGCACTGAGGCCTCCAGAAGGGATGGGGTTGATTATTAGGATAAGAGGTGAGTTTGAAGGAGGTGTGGAGAGGCCTTTCCTGAAAGGCCTCTCGATAGTGCAGGTACCAATGGTGGAGTGAAGGAGACATTGCACAAAAAGCAGGATCAAGAGAAACACAATGTCCTCGAAGTATTGTCGCGCTGTAGGGATCTACAACACTCAGGATAATCAAGATGGTGAAGGCATTTGAATAGAGTAAAAATATTAATGTTCAAGTGATGATGGACCGGGAGACACAGCAAGGGGTGAACAGGACCTTGCACGAGTTAGGATCTGGCAGTAGAATTTTGGATGAGCTGAAGTTATGGTAGGTAGGTTTTCAGAAAGAGCATTGCAGTAGTTGAGGTTTAAGATGACATGAGCATGAATGATGGTTGTAGCAACAAATAGGGAGAGGCAGGGAGATGGGAGTAGGCAACCTTGGTGTTAAAGAGAGTCGAGCAGGACACCAAGGTTGTAAACCAAGTGGTTCACCTTTAGACGCTGACCAAGAAGGGAAATGGAGTCTGTGACTAAGAACAGAGTTTGTGACAGGACCAAAGGCAATGGTTTTAAGGTTCAAAGTGATTGAAAGAAGGAGGTGGTGATTCCTGGGTGTCATTGGTACACATATGGAACCTGACACTTTATCTCGCATGATGTCCGCAACGTAAATGTGGCCTGTATGGGAACTTTCCAGGTTACCGCACATACTGGAACGGACACTGATCATCAAGTCAGTTTATTTTAGCAAACCTCTCCTGACATCTTTAAAGTATTGTACAGCACAGGTACTTCCTGATGTGTTGGGTAAGCTGGGTCTATGTGGACTGCGTTTGGTGCAGTGTAGCGAGAGACAGACTTCCAACAATTGATATGCAACACGATTTTATTTAACATCTAACTATATTACATGCTGAACTGTGGGTTGACACTATGCTGACTTGACTGGAGACCTGATACTAGCCTGACCAGACTTACTAGCTACCACATGGTGATTGCATTGGCCAGCTCACGAGCTCTGATTGTCTCAGAGGCTGGATCCCGAGAGAGCGAGAAAACTGGTGCCCTCTGGCTTTATAGTGGTCGTGTCCTGTCTGGTGATTGGCTGCTGTGTTCCGTGTGCTCACTGGTCATCCTGTGTGTCAATCACTGCCTGTCTGCACTCCATCATATACATGGATGTATATTATGACATCTTCCCCCCCCCCCCCCCCCTGCTTTTTTTTTGTAAAGTTTGTGTTCAGGTAATAAATATTGAGGTGGGTGTGTGTGAAGATATGTATATGTACGTGACTATATACAGAATATGCTAACTTGTATACATAGGAAGGTGTCGCTAGTGCAGATATAGGGCAGATAAAGCAGTAAAAAAAAACAATATTTACAGATGTCAAAACGATGAGGTAACAAAGTTATGCAACATTCAGTCTATAAATTCAGTTTCTGTGGCGGGCGACGAATTCTGGTTGACCGCCTCAAGGGTGGATCAGGGGCCGCCTGCACCAGAATGGGTGGGACCGCCGCCAATGCGGTGGTCACAGAGGTCGGCAGGATTGCTGGTAGATCGGTGGCCTCGTGGCAGGTCGCGTTCGGAGGAAGCATTGTGTGAGGTGGGACGTCACGGTCGGGTGGCGGGCGTGGAAGACTGCGCAGTGCCCGCCTGTTGCGTCGTAGGAAAGAGCCATCAGCCATGCGGACGATCTCGGGGCCACTTCCTTGACCACCACAGCTGTGGCAGACCAGCCACCGCCAGGCAGCTGAACACAAACTCGATCAGCTGGGACCAGCTTGGGGAGATCTGTGGCATGAGCGCCGTTTGCTGATTTATGTTGGGCCCGAGACTGCTGCATCTTCTGTATGACCGGGAAGTTGTCAAGGTCTGGAATGTGGATGGCTGGAACCGTCGTTCGCAGTGTGCGGTTCATGAGAAGCTGCACTGGAGACAACCCAGTGGACAGAGGGGTCGCTCTGTATGCCAACAGCGTCAGGTTGAAATCGGAGCCTAAGTCTGCAGCCTTACATAATCTTTTGACGATGTGGACCCCTTTTTTGACCTTCCCATTTGACTGGGCGTAGTGGGGGCTGGATGTGACATGCCGAAAGTTGTATAGCCGGGCAAAATCAGACCACTCCTGGCTGATAAAACAGGGGCCGTTGTCATTCATCACCGTGAGTGGTATCCCTTTTCTGGCAAAAGTTTCCTTGCATGCCTTGATCACCATCGCCGACGTGGGTAATTGGAAAAGTAGTCGACCAGGAGGACATAGTCACGCCCCTTGGCATGAAACAGGTCAACACCAACTTTGGACCATGGGGACCATCTCATGTTGCTGTAGAGTTTCTTTAGGCTGAGCCGGCTGAAATGTTTGGCACGTAGGGCAAATTGACCGTGTTGGCAACGTCCTGGCCGATGTCCGGCCAATAGACTGCCTCCCGAGCTCTGCGTCGACATTTCTCGACCCCCAGGTGACCTTCGTGGAGTTGGCCGAGCACCATAGCTCGCATGCTCTGCGGGATCGCGATTCTGTCAAGCTTCATGAGGATGCTGTCCACCACCGTCAGGTCGTCTTTGACGTTGTAAAACTGGGGACACTGTCCCTTCTGTCAGCCATTTGTGAGGTGCTACATCACCCGCTGGAGCAGAGGATCCCTGGCCGTATCCTCATGAATTTGAATGACCCTCTCATCAGAGGCCAGAAAGTTGGAGGCACAGAATTCCACCTGCTCATCTATTTGACATACGATGTCAATCTGCTCACATGGTGTGGTGATGGACCTGGAAAGTGTATCTGCAACAATGAGCTCTTTGTAAACCAGGTCAAAATTGTAGCGGCGTAGCTTGAGAAGGATGCGTTGTAACCGTGGCGTCAGGTCATTGAGGTCTTTTTGGATGATGTGAACCAATGGCCTGTGGTCCATCTCAACCGTGAATTTAGGGAGGCCATACACATAATCATGGAACTTGTCGATTCCTGTTAGGAGGCCCAGACATTCCTTCTCAATCTGAGCGCTGAGCGTACCGTTGCTCAGTGGGCGTCATGGCTCGAGAGGCGTATGCAACTGGGGCCCAGGAGGAGGAGTCATCCGGTTGGAGGAGCACCGCCCCAATACCAATTGGGGCAGCAGGGTAGCATGGTGGTTAGCATAAATGCTTCACAGCTCCAGGGTCCCAGGTTCGATTCCCGGCTGGGTCACTGTCTGTGTGGAGTCTGCACGTCCTCCCCCTGTGTGCGTGGGTTTCCTCCGGGTGCTCCGGTTTCCTCCCACAGTCCAAAGATGTGCGGGTTAGGTGGATTGGCCATGCTAAATTGTCCGTAGTGTCCTAAAAAAGTAAGGTTAATGGGGGGGTTGTTGGGTTACGGGTATAGGGTGGATACGTGGGTTTGAGTAGGGTGATCATGGCTTGGCACAACATTGAGGGCCGAAGGGCCTGTTCTGTGCTGTACTGTTCTATGTTCTATGTTCTAATACCATCCTGGCTTGCGTCAGTGGATATTTTTGTCTCCTTGGCAGGCTCGAAAAACGCCAGCACCGGGGCTTTGGTGAGTTTTGCCCTCAGCTCACGCTCATTCTTTCTCATGAGCGGGTAGCCACTGGAAATCCATTGACTTTCTGACGAGATGGCGGAGGGCTGTGGTGTGAGACGCCATGTTGGGAATGAACTTCCCAAGGAAGTTGACCATCCCTAGAAAGCGGAGGATCGCCTTCTTGTCCTCATGGTGTTGATCGCCGAAACCTTGTCTGCATCTGGCTGCATGCAGTGCTGTGAAATGTGGTCGCCAAGGAATTTGATTTCTGATTGACCGAATGAGCATTTGGCTCTGTTGAGTCGGAGGCCACGCTCGTAGATCCTGTGGAATACCCGCTTGAGGCGATCGATGTGTTCTTGAGGTTTTGTGGACCAAATTATGACTTCGTCGACATACACTCGCACCCCCTCGATACCCTCCATCATCTGTTCCATGCTGCAGTGAAATACCTCTGAGGCAGAGATGATGCCAAAGGGCATTCAGTTGTAGCAGTAGCGACCGAGCGGGGTATTGAATGTGCACAGCTTGAGACTGGACTCGTTCAGCTGTATTTGCCAGAACCCCTTGGAGGCGTCCAGCTTCGTACAGAATTTGGCATGAGCCATCTCGCTGGTTAACTCTTCCCGTTTTGGTATCGGGTAATGTTCCCTCTTAATGTTGCGGTTTAGATCCTTGGGGTCGATGCAGATTCGAAGCTCCCCTGACGGCTTCTTGACACAAACCATGGAGCTGACCCAGTCTGTGGGTTCCGTGACCTTTGATATGATGCCCTGGTCCTGGAGGCCTTGCAACTGCTGCTTGAGGCGGTCCTTGAGGGGTGCCGGCACCCGACGCGGTGCGTGAACCACAGGGGTGGTGTTTGGTTTCAGCAGGATATTGTATCGGTATGGGAGCGTGCCCATACCTTCGAACACGCTATGGTATTGCGCTATGATGTCATCAATTTTAGCCTGGAAGTTTTCATCAGATGAGGCCGTTGCCTGTGACGATGACATAGTGTGGACTTGCTGAACCAGGTTCAGGGGTTTGCAGGCCCGAGCACCGAGCAAGGATGCTCTGTCAGGTCCTACAATCTCAAACCGCAGCGTCGCTTTAAGTGACCTATTGGATACTCCAAGTTGGCATGGGCCACTGGCAGCAATGGCATTGCCATTGTAGTCAAGGAGCTGGCAGGCCGGTGGAAGAATGTTTGGTCTGACGTGGATGGTGTTGAGATCGGATTTCGAAATGAGGTTCGCTGATGCGCCGGGGTCCAGCTTGAAACGTATGCTCAGGATTGGGAGGTATTTCACCATCTTTGAGAAAGGCAGCGCATGCTTGGTGATGATGCCCACTCGGAATCGGTATTTGAGGCACTCGGCGTAAGGATCTGGTGGGCTGTCGGAGTCTGGCACGGCCTGCTGTACCGAACGGACTCTTCTGCGCCGTGGCTGTGATCACTGGATGCTGGGCAGTGGAGCAGATCTGCAAAGGGCTGCATAGTGGCCAAGATTGCCACACTGGAGACAGCGTCGTGATTTTGCCGGACGTTGCCGCTTTAAATGGGTGGAGCCACAATTTGGACACATCATGACGTCAATGTCAGCGCGTTCCGTGCGCCAACGTGCATGCATAGTGCGGTCGAATGACGTACACACCTGCGCAGGCTGGTCGTCGGTCTCACCGTCCCCTCGGTCGTGGCGCACATGCGCTGGAGCCTGGGAAAAGGGTGCGAAATGGCCACTCCCATCAAGACTCAGGCCCTGCATTTGTGTGATGGCCTGCACCCATTCTGCCTCGTGGGAGGTTTGCTTTGCCGTTTCTGCTGCCCTGATGTGGGAGTACCGATTGTTAGCATGTTCGTGGAGACCGCACGTTTCGATGGCGATGGTGAGGGTGAGCTGCTTGACTTTCAGGAGCTGCTGGCAAAGGGAATCGGAGTGGACCCCGAAAACGATCTGATCCCGGATCATGGAATCAGTTGTCGAGTCATAGTTACATGACTGTGTGAGGATGTGGAGATGGATTAAAAATGAGTGAAAAGGTTCATCCTTACCCTGAAGCCTCTGCTGGAAAACGTACCGTTCACTCATTCACCTCAATGTCGCAGTGGCTGTCGAACTTCAGCAGGACTGTTTTAAATTTTGTCTTGTCTTCGCCTTCAGTGAATGTAAGGGAGTTGTAGATGTGGATGGCGTGGTCCCCGGCTGTAGAAAGGAAGAGTGCGATCTTCCTGGCATCTGATGCGACCTCGAGGTCGGTGGCTTCAAGATAGAGTTGGAACTTCTGTTTGAAAATCTTCCAGTTGGCACCGAGGTTGCCGGCGATGCGGAGCTGCGGGGGAGGGCGGACGCTGTCCATGTTACCGGATGGCTGATTGCTGGTCAACGCTGATTACCTCAAGATGAGTCCGTCAAATCTCAGCATCCAGACCTGGTACCATGATGTGTTGGGTAGGCTGGGTCTATGTGGACTGCGTTTGATGTAGTGTAGCGAGAGACAGACTTCCAACAATTGATGAGATGCAACACAATTTTATTTAACATCTAACTGTATTACATGCTTAACTGTGGGTTGACACTATGCTGATTTGACTGAAGACTTGAGGCTAACCTAACCAGACTAACTGACTACCACATGGTGTTTGCACTGGCCACTGCTCACGAGCTCTGACTGTCTCAGAGGCTGGATCCCGAGAGAGCGGGAAAACTAGTGCCCTCTGGCTTTATAGTGGCCGTGTCCTGTCTGGTGATTGGCTGCTGTGTTCCGTGTGCTCACTGGTCATCCTGTGTGTCAATCACTGCCTGTCTGCACTCCATCATATACCTGGATGTATATTATGACACTTCCATTCCTCAACCTCTTTTAAAATGTGTTCATGTGAACTGGGTATAAATGGGCAGAGATGATTGAAGGTGGCAGGGCAGGTGGAGAGAGCAGTTAACAAAGCAAATAGTTTTTTGGGCTTTATTAATAGCGGCATAGAGAACAAGAGCAAGGAGGTTATGCTGCACTTGTACAAGGCACTAGTTAGGCTGGAATATTACGTAGAGTTCCAGCCGCCACACTTCAGGAAAGATGTGAACACATTGGAGTGAGTACATAAAAAGTTCACAAGAATGGTACCAGGGATGAGAAACTTCAGTTACAAGGAAGGATTGGACAGCTTGGGACTGATCTCCTCTGAGAGAAGAAGGCTAAGAGGAGATTTGATAGAGATGTTCAAAATCATGAGGCTGGTCAGAGTAGGTATAAACTGTTCCTGCTCGTAAAAGGATCAACACCGAGAGGGCACATGGTTGGAGTTTAGAAAGTGCTGCCTGGTAGTGTGGTGGAGGTAGGTTCAATCAAGACATTCAATAGGGTGATTATTTGAATAGAAACAATGTTAACGGGTTCGGGGAAAAGGCAGGGGAATGACTCTAAGACATGATGCTCGTTTGGAGAACCAGTGCAGACATGATGGACCGAATGGCCTCCTTCTGCACCATAACAATTCAGTGATTATGTGGCACCCTCCCGTGCCTAAGAAGGATTGGAAAGTTAAAAACATCTGTACTTCCAACCGGATTTCACGTCGTCACCTCGGATGCGTTCCATCTGGGTCAGGTGACGTCTCTACTTTGCATGTGGTGAATTGTTTTATATGTCTCTTTATTTTTATCCTATTGAGTTTCTTTGGTGCTCCTTTTTAACTATGATATTTGCATATTATCGTCTTTAGTGAAAACCAGTGTAATGATTGTAATGATCGGCTAGTCTTCTCCAAGTTGTCTCATTCATTTCTTGCAATTGTTTTCAGAGACTGTAGAAGTCACTCCACCGACTGTGTCAACTGTTTCATCTGTGAGTACAGCCTCTCTCGACACTTTGTATACTGGCTCCTCCAATTCACCTGAGCCACAACCATCCACAGCCATTTCCAGTCCTTCAGAGACCCCTCCACCCCTCCCAATCCGAAGCACTTTTACTGCCCCCAGATATCCAACCAGTATACCTCTCCAGGCTGACGCAAGCTCAACACCTTCAGCTCAGGCCCTCAGTCCCAGCTGCCAACTGCAAGCACCCACTGATATCGATGTGGACCCCGGAAGAGTGCTCCGTCAAAGCCAGAACAAAGAGACTGCATCATCAGTGTCACCTCCGGTTGAAACGCAGCAGGGCAAGCTCATTGCTTCAGTGCCCAAGACCATTGGAGCAGAGCTAATTGAACTGGTTCGTAAAAATACTAATCTCAGCTATGAGCTGTCAAGGGTGGCGATTGGTGTGATGGTCGGTCACATTCAGAGTTCAGTCCCGGCTGTCGTGGATGTCATGGAGCAGATTCTCTTGTCGTTGGTGGAGAGTAAGGTAAGTCACTGGGCCCTGTCTGCTGCGATAGTTTTCTGTTGCTACCTGAGTGAAAGAGCCAAATCCAAATACATAGGCCGGGATTCTCCGAAAACCCAGGCAAGTGTTGGCGCCGGCGTCAAAACCAGCGCGAGCGACACCGGCATCAACGGGCCTCCAGGCCCAGTCACTCACCCCTTCCTCGGGGGTTAGAACGGTGCCGGAGTGCTGTGCGCTTCTCCGGTGCCGCAAGCCGGCCCTACAAGGCCGGGGCGGGTCCGCGCATGCGCGCCACGGCTGTCTCCGCGCAGGATCCTGGGCAATATGGCGGAGCTGAGCCCAGCGCAGAGGAACATAGGCCCACCCCGGAATTAGCACACCCGCCGATCGGTTGCCCATGATTGCAGGCCCAGCCACCACGGAGGCCCCCCCAGAGTCGGCTCCCCCCACAGCCAGAACGCCGAGATCCTGCCATGTAGGACCATACGCAAGCAACGCCAGCAGAACTCAGTAGGCACTCAGCTCGTCGAGCGAGGAGAATCGCCGCGGGGGCCGCTTTCAACGGCCCCTGACCGGCACCACGACGACCGTGCTGCCGCAATTGGTGCCAATTCTCCGGCCATCGGAGAATCGGAGCGGCGTGGCGGGATTCGCACGCCCCCCGCACCAACCCCCCGGCGATTCTCCGAACCCAGCGCTGGCTCAAAGAATCCCGCCCTTGGTGTTTAAAAATCTGTCTTTTTTTGAAATATGCCCTTTTCACTTTTCTGGTTAGAAATTATAGTAATACTTGGGCAATATATTCACTGAGAATATTACCTGGGTTTTGCATTTCTTACTGATTTCATTGAATAAAATAAATTCCTCTGATGTTCTGAAGGTTTCACAGTTCCTGAGGAAGTACTCAGGCTAACTTCATCTTCCTCCTTCAGTTGTGTAGTGGGCACTGCTACTTAGAGGGTTGGTTTTTGCTGACCTCACCAGGCAGCCACTTAGTGACAAAGAACAGCAACCCTGGCCTGTTTTTCCAACTCTTCACACATTTCTCATGAACTTAAAATCAGTAACATGACTGGTATCTTCCTGGGCAGGGTAGGCCTGTGCACCTGCAGGTGCTTTTCTCCAGGATCATTTCCTCTTTAATCTCCAGTTACCCTGTTCATTATCCTGGGGCAGTTGGAAGCTACGCTTCACACATATGCAGCTGGATTGGCTTTTGTTTATAGCATTAGCTGCCAACTTGTCCCTGTAGCTTCACATCCCACTGATATTGCAGGACAGACATGAAATTCCACACATGACCTTGACTCGGACATAGGAACATAATCATGTGACCCATCGAACCGATTCCACTATTACGTATGATCAAGGCTGACCTTTGACCTCAATTACCATTTTCGCTTGATTCCCTCAGAGACAAATTTTGTCTATTCTAGCCTTAAATATTCAGCAATAACTCTCTGGGATAGAGAATTTCACACATGCTAGATTCTGAGGCAGGTTTGACTGCAGGTTTCCACCTAACCTGCACATCTTTGGGTTGTGGGGGCGAAACCCATGCAGACACTGGGAGAATGTGCAAATTCCACAAGGGCAGTGACCCAGGGCCCGGATCGAACCTGGGACCTCAGCGCCGTGAGGCAGCAGTGCTAACCACTGTGCCCGCGTGCTGCCCTCCGCCAAAGTGATTAACCCTTTATCCTGAGGCTCTGCACCGTTTTAGATTCTCCAACCAGGGGAACAATCTCAGTATCCACCCTGTCAAACCCCTTAAATCTTGCATGTTTCAATGAGATCACCTCTCAATCTTATAAACTCCAGAAAATATTGACCCAATTTGCTCAGCCTCTCGTCATTGGACAACCCCCTCATCCCAGGGACCAATCGGGTCAACCTTCGCTCTAACCACCTCCAATGAAAGTATTTTGTTCCTTAAATATGGAGACCAAAACTGCTCTGTTTTCCAGATTTCTTTATTCTGGAATGTGCTGATGAGGGGATTTTCACAGTAATTTCATTGCAGTGTTAATGTAAGCCTACTTGTGACACTAATAAAGATTATTATTATCAAAGCACAAAGAAAAGAACAAAGAAGAACAAAATTACAGCACAGGAACAGGCCCTTCGGCCCTCCAAGCCTGCGCCGATCCAGATCCTCTATCTAAAACTGTCACCTATTTTCTAAGGATCTGTATCCCTCTGCTCCCTGTCCATTCATGTATCTGTCTAGATGCATCTTAAATGACGCTATCGTGCCGCCTCTACCACCTTCGCCGGCAATGCGTTCCAGGCACCCACCACCCTCTGCGTAAAGAACTTTCCACGTATATCTTCCTGAAACTTTTCCACTCTCACCTTGAACTCGTGACACCTAGTAATTGAGTCCCCCATTCTGGGGAAAAAGCTTCTTGCTATCCACCCTGTCTATACCTCTCATGATTTTGTAGACCTCAATGAGGTCCCCCTCAACCTCTTTCTAATGAAAATAATCCTAATCTACTCAATCTCTCTTCATAGCTATCACCTTCCATACCAGGCAACATCCTGGTGAACCTCCTCTGCACCCTCTCCAAAGCATCCACATCCTTTTGGTAATGTGGCAACCAGAACTGTATGCAGTATTCCAAATGTGGCCGAACCAAAGTCTTATACAACTGTAACATGACCCGTCAACTCTTGTACTCAATACCCCTTCCGATGAAGGAAAACATGCCGTATGCCTTCTTGACCACTCTATCGACCTGCACAGCCATCTTCAGGGTACAGTGGACCTGAACACCCAGATCTCTGTACATCAATTGTGATCACTATTCCCAAAGTAATCGCCTACTGAAACTTCAACCAACTATCCTCCCCACAGCTTTTATTTCTATTGAACTTTGTATTGCCGGCAAATTTAGATACATTATTCTCGGTTTCTTTGTCTAAATCTGTAATCTTGGTGGTAATTAGCCGAAACCCCAGCATTGATCCCTGCAACACTCCACTAGTCACAGCTTTTCAACTTGAAAATGCCCCAGCTATCCCTGCTCTTTGCTTCCTGTCCATGAGTCCCAAACTCCATGGCCTTTTGTATGGCACAATATCAAATATCTTTGGGAAATCCCAGTGTACTGTTACATCCTCAAAAAAAGCTCTTAAATTTGTCAAATACAAGTAGTGAGAAAGGATCTTGACTCAGAAGATCAGGAAGTAGAATTAGTATAGGTTGAGATTCAGAGCAACAAGAGTCAGAAATCATTGTTGAAAGTGTTTGGCCTCCGAACAGTAGTTACACCACACAGATTTCTCTTTTTCAAAACCAGGTGTGATTTTCTTCGTGCATTGTTAAGACTTCCTTAATAATAGTATTTTCAATAGTAGGGATATATTTGTTATCTCCAGCCCACTGGGACCATTACAGAATCTGGGGCATTTTGGAAATTGAAAGCCTGTGTATCCACTATCTCTGCAGTTTTCTCTTTCAGAAAGCTGAGATGTAGGCCATCAGATCCTGTGGATACTCTAGTACTGTTTGTGCTGATGTTAATTACCTTAAGTTCCTTGGCTACACTCTATTTCTGGTCATTTGTGTCTACTGATGTTCAGACCAATACAAAATATTTGTTCAGTGTCTGCCATTTCATCATTCCCCATCATATTTCTCCTGTCTCTTACTCTAGGGGACCAATGTTAGCTACTCTACTTTTCAGATACTTGTGAAAGTTCTTTAGATTTCTTGTTGACTTAATCTCATTCTATTTATGACCAACCTTTGTTGGTTTCTAGAACACTCCCAATCCTCGGGCTTACAGCTGTTTTTTGCCACATTATATAGGCCTCCTCTTTTCATCTAATATCATTGTTAAATTTTAGTGAGTCATGGGCAAATCTGCCATGATTTGTCTTTTAAATGGAATGTATTTTTGTTGATTTTAAAATGCTTCTTTAAATGTTTCCTTTTTTTTTAAACTGCCTTTTTCTGTTCCTTTATTTACCAAACTAATCTTAGTCAGTCCTCTCCTCATATCTACATAATTGGCTTTGTCTAAGATTGAGCTTCTTGTTGGGGACTGGAGTATGTTGCTTTCAAACTTATATAAAATTCAATTGTATTATGATCACTTTTTTCCATTAAAATCTTTTACTGTGAGAGTATTAATTAACCCTGCTTCTTACTCTATTGTTGGTTGGTTCCACAATGTTTTGTTCCAGGACACTGTCAGAAAAACAATCTTAAAAACTCATCTCCCAGACCACCTTTGTTAATTTGATTGATCTAGTCTATATGAAGTTTCACACTCACAATGATTACATTGCCTTCATTACCAGCTTCAGTAAGTTCTTGCTTCATGCTCTGCGTGGTGTAGCTACTGTTCGGAGGCCAAACACTTTCAACAATGATTTCTGACTCTTGTTGCTCTGAATCTCCATCTATACTAATTCTACTTCCTGATCTTCTGAGTCAAGATCATTTCTCACTACTGCCCTTATGGCATCCTTATGGCATGTATTTTCTTGAATTCTGTTCAATTCCCTTTTCTTCCCATGTACTGAATGATCTGTTGAGCTGCTTGCAGAAAAATACTTTTCACTGTACCTCGGTACACGTGACAATAAACAAATCCAATCCAATCCTTTGCTATCAAGGCTTCCTCCTCCTTTGCCATTCTGTCTTGCCTATTTGGAATGTTGCATATCCTAGAATATGTATTTCCTAACCTTAGTCACCTTTTAACCATGTCTCTGTAGTGGTGACAAGATCTGCCACTATCTTACTGCAATTGCATCACGCATTCAGATGAAGAAATTTTAATTTTAATTTTTCCGACTGGACTTTACTGGCTGATGCACTATCACTGTTAAACTGTCTGTCTCACTCTGTTTGTCTTCACCCAGATTGCTGCATTGTTCTATTGTCTCGACTTTGCTCTTTGGATTCTCTTTCACAGACCCACCCCTCTTTTCCATTCCCTGCCCTCCCCATCCCACAACCTGGCACCAGCCCTAGTTATATGATTCACAATGGACACATCCCAGCCTGGTTTAGGTGGAGCCCATCCCAGCTGAACAGCTCCCTCTTTCCCAAGCAATGGTGCCAGTGCCTCATTAATGGACAGTCCTTCTTTTCACAGCACGCTTTGAACATAATAGAACAATTGGCTCTTCACACCCACTCCATCATTCAATAAGATTGTGGCTGATCTTCTACATGCATTTAATTCTCTCATCTGCTTGACAGGATGCCAGTTAACACATAGATGAGGTTGATTCTGTGGACCAGTTTGCTCTTCCTAACTGCACCCTATACTCTGCTGTGGTGTAAATGAAAATCTGTAGCTTTGCCCTCTAAGGGCTGCGTTATCTCAAACACTTTCACTAAGAGAGGATGTTAGCAAGTATTTAAGTATCACAGCTGTGCTCACCTAATGTCCACCCGTAGTAAATATCTGCGAATATTCATCTATCCTTTTGGACAGGCACTGGAGGAATGCCAGAACTGGAGGAAAGCCCAAAACACAGGGTGTGGGCGCAGATAGCTCGCAAACATATATCAGGCACACCTCATCGACAAGGGCACACCTCACAATGAGCGCTCATTAACCTGGGCACCCCTCTGAGCAGTCACCTCTCCAGTGAAACCCCCATTGATGAACCTGAATGTAAATGGTCATCATAAACAGCAATATTTCTTTTTCACAGGACCTCGGTTCAGCCTTGCCCAGGGGACAGGTGTGTCAGGATGAGCAGAGGCTGGAAGTCATCTTTGCTGATCTAGCAAGACATAAAAATGACTCTCAGCAGAGGAGCTGGGCATTACATGAAGACGAGAGCATTATTTCCTGCTACTTGGAGGAGCTGCTTGGTATTCTGGTGAGTAGCAAAGAAGAAATGCATAGTATTTACAGTTACTGTGAAAATGTTTTTCATAGAATTTACAGTGCAGAAGGAGGCCATTTGGCCCATCGAGTCTGCACCGGCTCCTGGAAAGAGCACCCTACCCAAGGTCAACACCTCCACCCTATCCCCATAACCCAGTAACCCAACCCAACACTAAGGGCAATTTTGGACACTAAGGGCAATTTATCATGGCCAATCCACCTAACCTGCGCATCTTTGGACTGTGGGAGGAAACCGAAGCACCCGGAGGAAACCCACGCACACACTGGGAGGATGTGCATCTCCACACAGACAGTGACCCAAGCCGGAATCAAACTTGGGACCCTGGAACTGTGAAGCGATTGTGCTATCCACAATGCTACAGTGCTGCCCATAATGCTGCATGTTACAAACCTTTTCCAATGGGTTCACTGTTAAACCCTTCCAGTTGTGAAAAAAATGAAAATGAAAATCGCTTATTGTAACAAGTCGGCTTCAAATGACGTTACTGTGAAAAGCCCCTAGTCACCACATTCCGGCCCCTGTTCGGGGAGGCTGGTACGGGAATAGATGTGCCATAGATATCTGAGGAAACAACCTTGGTTCACAAGATGAAGAATTCAGCCCAGAAGTACCCCGGCCCACTACACCCGACCACTGGCAATGATCCCCTTCTGGTTGAGTTTCAGCATGAGGGGGTCAACCATTTAAGATGGATATGAAAAACTTCTTCCTTCAAGGGTTGTTAATGTTCGGACTTCCATAACCTGGGGAACAGTGGAAGCTGGGTCTTTGTATATATCTTCAAGGCTGAAACAGACAGATTTTTAATAGACAAGGGGGTTGAGGGCTCTGGGGGACGGACAGGAAAATAGAGTTCAGGCCTCAATCAGATCAGCCATGATCTTGTTGAATGATGGAGCAGAGTCAAGAGCTCTCATGCTGGTATAATGTCGCAGGTCATCCTTGTAACCTATCACCTTGTGTAGTGTAGAAGGTATGTCTATACTGGGAGCAAGCTGCCCTCCAACTTTATTTGTAGTGTGTGGGCAATTTGTGAGGGGGTCGTTTCAATTATTTTGTGCAGTCCTCTGCACATACTAACTTCAAGGGACCAATTCGGAAGCTCTCATGTTTTCTTTAATTCATTCATGGAATGTGGTGTTGGGATGTGGGCATTGATTGCTCACCTAATTGCCCTTGATCTGAGTGTCTTGCTCTACCATTTCAGAGGGCAGTTAAGAGTCAACCACATTGCTGTGGATCTGGAGTCACATGTAGGCCAGACCAGGTAAAGATGGCAGATTCTCTTCCCTAAAGGACATTAGTGAACCAGATGGGTTTTTATAACAATCGACATTGACAGTAGTCATTATTAGACTTTTTGTTGTAACCTGCCCCAATCCAATTGGCTGGGGACAATTGGCTGCCCTTAGAATCTTGGGGAATACGAGCTTCCCTGATAAGGGGCAGGGCAATCGTTAGCCTTTAAGCTGTATAAATAGAGCCGGCCAGTGTAGTGCCACCTAGAGAGAGAGAGAGAGAGAACCAGTGGTGAATTGCTGGTGCTGCATAAATATTGTTATAAATAAAAGTTACTTTCTGTTTGACTGAACAAACTGGTGCTGGACTCTTCATGGCCCTCTCAAAACTGGCGACGAGGGATAAAATTGGATAGTTGTCCACACTTCTGAAGCCACCTCCCTGAGCTTCTGTTGTGTACAGGTTGGAAGTTATTTTTTCTGTTGCACCATGCCTCACTTCAGACATTTAGATGTATTTAATGCTGCGCTAGAGGATTGGAGCCAGTTCACACAGAGGATGCGTGACTTCCGGGCGAATAACATCACTGAAAATTACCGGCAAGTGGCCATTTTGCTAATCGGCTGTGGCGCACATACATTTGGGGTGAGAAGAAGTCTTGCATTCCCAGCCACACCTGAGACAAAAACGTTTAATGAGCTTGTGACTTTGGTGGGACGACATTTCAACCCAACCCATTTGTGATACTCCAACGTTACCGATTTAACACCACAGAGAGGACTCCTGGGGAATTCGTTACGGAGTTCTTATCCAGGCTACGCAGTCTGGAGAAAATCAAGTTCGCTCTGAGAGGATCAATACAGGGATTCGCCCTGAGTTGGCAGCCGTTCATTGATTTCTTTAACAAAAACTGAACGTCAGCAGTAAGGGGGGAAAGGGAAAAAGGGGGATGGGGGTGGGGGAGGAAAACAGGAAGCATGGTAATGTTAAATAAGGACAGGGAATTTAGGGTACAGGTAATTGGGGACAGGGCGGGAGAGTGGGGTACGTGGTTTATTGTTTGTTATTTTAGGGGGTATTTTGTGCATCAACCTGCAGGATTGTTTTGGAAATGTCGATATGTTAAATTGTGAAAATTACAAATACTTCAAAAAATATTTTCTAAAAAAAAAGGGAGTAGCATGGTGACAGCATTAGGAAATCCTGTATTCAATGTTCTGACCAATGAAACCAAGCATGCCGAATGCCGCCTTCACCACCCTGTTCACCTGTAACTCCACTTTCAAGGAGCTATGAACCTATACTCCTAGATCTCATTGTTTTATAACTCTTCCCCAACTCCCTACCATTAACTGAGTAGGTCCTACCCTGATTCGTACTACCAAAATGTATCACCTCACATTTATCTTTACTAAACTCCTTCATCGTCATCGTCCGGGATACTAACCCCCTATGATCCTGTAAAGTCTTTGCTCATCATGTGCGATGCCTCCCCTATGGTATCTGGGCCGTCCTGTCCCACAAGGTTGGGAATGGAGGAGAATAGCTGATAGCTTTTGCCAATTCTGCCCATTGCTTCTGCACTTTTCCAGCGCTGGTCTTTGCAACTTGCTGCCTTCAGGTATTCTTTGGAACATAAACCAGGGACGCAAATTGCGAATACCGATGCACTGAGCTGGTTGCCTTTGTCGACCGGCCTCTTGTCAACCCACAAGACGGGTGAGGTGGGCGCGACCATGAATTTTATGAATTTGTTACTGATCACAGCATCACGGATCCGTGAGTGGAGCCAGAAGGACCCAGTCCTATCCAAGGTTCGGCAGGTGGTCTTATATGGTGGGCAGCATAGATAGCTCCCAGGCGAGTTGAGGGCGTTTTCCTCCAAGCTGTCAGAATTCATTGTCAAAGACGGTATTCTGCTGTGGGGGTTGCGTGCGCTCGTCCCAGATAAAAGGCACGAGCTGATCCTAAAGGATCTCCACAATGGTCACCCGGCGTGACCAAAATGAAGATGCTGGTGCAGAGTTACATTTGGTGGCCGGGTCTCGACGCCGCCATTGAGATGATAGACCAGCACTGCTCCATTTGCCAGAAGCATCCCATCAGCCACACCCCTACATCACTGGGGATGTCCGGGCCAGAGTTGGCACGGATACATGCCGATTTCACCCATCCTTTTCAGGGATTAATGTTCCTCTTACTGATTGATGCCCACTCAAAATGGCTCAAGGTCAAAGGATGGCGGGAACCACATTTGGCACGACCATAGAGAAGATGCATCTATCTTTTACTACGCATTGTCTCCCCGAAGAGCCTATCACAAACAAAGTTACTCCTTTCATGAGTGACGAATTTGCTGGTTTTAAGAAGGTGAACGGGATATGGCATATTCGCACTGCCCCATACCACCCGATTGATTGGCGGAGCACGCAGTGCAGACGTTTAAACGAGGCCTCAAGAAATAGTATTCCACGTCCGTGGGCACTAGACTGGCACATTTTTTGTTTTGTTTTCGGACTACTGCGCATGCTGTGACTGGAGTAGCTCCCTCAGAACTGCTTTTGGGCTGGAGATTTTGTACCCATCTCAGCATGATTTTCCGGAAATTGGCGTGAATATATGCCGAAATGAGGAACAACGGGCATTGCCCTTCTCAACATCGGCCTGTCCGGTGGTTTGCGCCCAGAGGGTTTGTGTTTGTTTGCAATTTCGCCGGTGGTGCTCATTATCCTTCGACAAACCGGGTCAATCCTTTACCAGGTGCAAGTCCAGGGTCGCATTCAACATTTTAGACCACATTAGGTCCAGGAGGCTGCCTTTTCTGCAGATTTCCCGTCCCCGGAAATCGCTTCTCCAGCTGCAGGAGCCACAGGAAGCTCATCCTCGATATCAGCCGCTGACACCACGCTCATGACCTGCTCGGGTTGCTACACAGCCTCACGAAAATAGAGACGGCGAGATGACCAAGGTTCTCGGCATCGACTCCAAGATGAGCATGCAGGACAGCTCAGTGGGAGCCCTCCGGTCCCATAGATTTGGAAGTGGCGCTTGCCTTCTCGTTATATGCCGTCCGATTCGGCACCTCGTGTGCATTACACCCAGCCTGATGTTTAAAGAACCCGATGCCCTCCTGCACCACGGTCTTCGGCGGGTTCCTCAGACTTTGCGGGGAAGACATATTGTAAACTGCCGGATCCTATTGGCTGGGGTCAATTGGTTACCCTTGGAATCTTGGGGAATATAAGATTCCCCCGATAGGCAGGTTGGGACAATTGTAGCCTTTCAGCTGTATAAATAGAGCCGGCTAGAATGGTACTAGCGAGAGAGAGAGTAGTGAATTGATGCTGTGTAAGGGGCAGCATGGTAGCACAAATGGATAGCACTGTGGCTTCACAGCGGCAGGGTCCCAGGTTCGATTCCCCGCAGGGTCGGTGTCTGTGCGGAATCTGCACGTTCTCCCCGTATCTGCGTGGGTTTCCTCCCACAGTCCAAAGATGTGCAGGTTAGGTGGATTGGCCATGATAAATTGCCCTAAGTGACCAAAACAGGTTAGGAGGGGTTATTGGGTGACGGGGATAGGGTGGAAGTGAGGGCTTAAGTGGGTCGGTGCAGACTTAATGGGTCAAATGGCCTCCTTCTGCACTGTATGTTCTAAGTATTGTTGAAAATAAGTTACTTTCTGTTTGACTCTACAAACGCATGCTGGACTCTTTGTGGCCCACGTGGACATAAATCATTAGAAAGCTGGAGCACAGGTTAATCAAAAAGTAATAGAGAGGTTGGAATCCAAAAATGAAGAAATGATGCTTCAGTTAAAATCTTGGAAGGAGGCCATTTGGCCCATCGTATCTGCACCGACCCTCTGAAGGAGCAATGTACCCAGGTCTACTCTCCCACCCTATCCCTGTAACCTAACCTGCTCATCTTTGGGCACCAAGGTGCAATTTAACAAGGCCAAGCCACCTTAACCTGCACATCTTTCGGACTGTGGGAGGAAACCAGAGCACCCGGAGGAAACCCACGCAGACACAGGGAGAACGTGCAGACTCCATGCACTAGTCACCCGAGGCCGGAATCGAACCTGGTTACTATGTAACCTCCCAGCTGCTTGCCTACAGCTGGGGACTCATTTATCTACTCCAGTGTTTTTCAAACTTTTTTTGCCCAGGACCCATTTTTACCAACCAGCCATTCGGAACCCATGCTGGCCGACCTTCGGAACCCACGCTGGCCGAACTTTGCAACCCAGCATTTTCTCTTGCCTTTAATGCGAGAGGTGAGCCTGGGCTTATATTCTGTAGTCTAGAATAGCGAAGACTGAGAAATGGCCTCATTGAAACAGGCATTATTCTCTCAGGACTCTGCAGGGCAGATGCAGAATGTAAGTTTTCCTCAGATGGGTGGTTTACAGTCTGGGGATTTTGTCTGCAAATTACAATGTGACGATTTTAGAGAGATGAGGAGGAATTACATAAGAACATAAGAACATAAGAACTAGGAGCAGGAGTAGGCCATCTGGCCCCTCGAGCCTGCTCCGCCATTCAATGAGATCATGGCTGATCTTTTGTGGACTCAGCTCCACTTTCCGGCCCGAACACCATAACCCTTAATCCCTTTATTCTTCAAAAAACTATCTATCTTTACCTTAAAAACATGTAATGAAGGAGCCTCAACTGCTTCACTGGGCAAGGAATTCCATAGATTCACAACCCTTTGGGTGAAGAAGTTCCTCCTAAACTCAGTTCTAAATCTACTTCCCCTTATTTTGAGGCTATGCCCCCTAGTTCTGCTGTCACCCGCCAGTGGAAACAACCTGCCCGCATCTATCCTATCTATTCCCTTCATAATTTTAAATGTTTCTATAAGATCCCCCCTCATCCTTCTAAATTCCAACGAGTACAGTCTACTCAACCTCTCCTCATAATCCAACCCCTTCAGCTCTGGGATTAACCTAGTGAATCTCCTCTGCACACCCTCCAACGCCAGTACGTCCTTTCTCAAGTAAGGAGACCAAAACTGAACACAATACTCCAGGTGTGGCCGCACTAACACCTTATACAATTGCAACATAACCTCCCTAGTCTTAAACTCCATCCCTCTAGCACTGAAGGACAAAATTCCATTTGCCTTCTTAATCACCTGTTGCACTTGTAAACCAACCTTCTGTGACTCATGCACTAGCACACCCAAGTCTCTCTGAACAGCGGCATGCTTTAATATTTTATCGTTTAAATAATAATCCCGTTTGCTGTTATTCCTACCAAAATGGATAACCTCACATTTGTCAACATTGTATTCCATCTGCCAGACCCGAGCCCATTCACTTAACCTATCCAAATCCCTCTGCAGACTTCCAGTATCCTCTGCACTTTTCGCTTTACCACTCATCTTAGTGTCATCTGCAAACTTGGACACATTGCCCTTGGTCCCCAACTCCAAATCATCAATGTAAATTGTGAACAATTGTGGGCCCAACACGGATCCCTGAGGGACACCACTAGCTACTGATTGCCAACCAGAGAAACACCCATTTATCCCAACTCTTTGCTTTCTATTAATTAACCAATCCTCTATCCATGCTACTACTTTACCCTTAATGCCATGCATCTTTATCTTATGCAGCAACCTTTTGTGTGGCACCTCGTCAAAGGCTTTCTGGAAATCCAGATATACCACATCCATCGGCTCCCCGTTATCTACTGCACTAGTAATGTCCTCAAAAAATTCCACTAAATTAGTTAGGCATGACCTGCCTTTAACGAACCCATGCTGCGTCTGCCCATTGGGACAATTTCTATCCAGATGCCTCGCAATTTCTTCCTTGATGATAGATTCCAGCATCTTCCCTATTACCGAAGTTAAACTCACTGGCCTATAATTTTCTGCTTTCTGCCTACCTCCTTTTTTAAACAGTGACGTCACGTTTGCTAATTTCCAATCCACCGGGACCACCCCAGAGTCTAGTGAATTTCGGTAAATTATCACTAGTGCATCTGCAATTTCCCTAGCCATCTCTTTTAGCACTCTGGGATGCATTCCATCAGGGCCAGGAGACTTGTCTACCTTTAGCCCCATTAGTTTGCCCATCACTCCCTCCTTAGTGATAACAATCGTCTCAAGGTCCTCACCTGTCATAGCCTCATTTCTATCAGTCACTGGCATGTTATTTGTGTCTTCCACTGTGAAGACCGACCCAAAAAACCTGTTCAGTTCCTCAGCCATTTCCTCATTTCCCATTATTAAAACTCCCTTCTCATCCTCTAAAGGACCAATATTTACCTTAGCCACTCTTTTTTGTCTTATATATTTGTAAAAACTTTTACTGTCTGTTTTTATATTCTGAGCAAGTTTACTCTCATACTCTATCTTACTCTTCTTTATAGCTTTTTTAGTAGCTTTCTGTTGCCCCCTAAAGATTTCCCAGTCCTCTAATCTCCCAGCAATCTTTGCCACTTTATATGCTTTTTCCTTCAATTTGATACTCTCCCTTATTTCCTTAGATATCCACGGTCGATTTTCCCTCTTTCTTCCGTCCTTCCTTTTTGTTGGTATAAACCTTTGCTGAGCACTGTGAAAAATCGCTTGGAAGGTTCTCCACTGTTCCTCAACTGTTCCACCATAAAGTCTTAGCTCCCAGTCTACCTTAGCTAGTTCTTCTCTCATCCCCTTGTAATCTCCTTTGTTTAAACACAAAACACTAGTATTTGATTTTACTTTCTCACCCTCCATCTGTATTTTAAATTCCACCATATTGTGATCGCTCCTTCCGAGAGGATCCCTAACTATGAGATCATGAATCAATCCTGTCTCATTACACAGGACAAGATCTAGGATCGCTTGTTCCCTCGTAGGTTCCATTACATACTGTTCTAGGAAACTATCGCGGATACATTCTATAAACTCCTCCTCACGGTTGCCTTGACCGACCTGGTTAAACCAATCGACATGTAGATTTAAATCCCCCATGATAACTGCTGTACCATTTCTACATGCATCAGTTATTTCTTTGTTTATTGCCTGCCCCACCATCTCGTTACTATTTGGTGGCCGATAGACTACTCCTATCAGTGACTTTTTCGCCTTACTATTCCTGATTTCCACCCAAATGGATTCAACCTTATCCTCCATAGCACCGATGTCATCCCTTACTATTGCCCGGATGTCATCCTTAAATAACAGAGCAACACCACCTCCCTTACCATCCACTCTGTCCTTCCGAATAGTTTGATTACCTAACTTAAAGTATTGTGAATCTTTTTAATCTCTAAAATTCACTATCAAAGAGAGTTCTGCAGGTTCAGACAGTGAGCATATTCATGGCAGATGCAGGAAGACTGAATTGAATTTTTTTTTAAAAATCTTCTCCTGGGGCAACGCACCACGTCAGGAGGAGGCGGTGTTTCTCTCTGGGCTCCAGGCATGCGTATTGAAGAGCGGGCACGCATGCACAGCATGCCCGCATTTTTCTAACCAGTCACGGCCGTCGTTTTTAAAGCCGCTCGCAGCTGGCATTTTCATAAGCTGGCTGCTGCAGCCATTGCGCCTGAATTCACGCGATCGGGAATGCCGTGATGGATGTCTTCCTCCCGACACCCACCCGTGGGTCACGAGCCCCCACTTTTAAAATGCCTGATCTTCTCGAGAAGAGGGAGGAAACACAGTAATAATGGCACTGGTGATATCTTCTTGTGATGCCAGCATCACAAATGGCAAACCCACCAGGAAGCCAATGGTTCTCCAGATTTGATGGAGCGTGGGATTGTAGCCTCAGTGGTTACATGTGCTGAGTGAGTGTGAATCAAGTGACAGAAGCAGCTATCATAGAACATGATGGGGGGGGGGGGGGGGGGTGTTCCTCTGTAAACCACACACAACACAGTCAATTTGTACTTTATCTCTTCTGAGACAAGCTGCTAGTTTATTTCTCAGTTCCAGCAGCCTGTTTCCCCCACCCGACCCCCCCTTACTCAGCCCTGTCTCTGTCATATTTATTACTGACAATTAAACCAGCTCGTTTCAGAAACAAGACAACTGAGTGTTCCATTCAATAGAGCGATGTACCGGAACCGACTCATTCCTCCTTTTCACCAACTCATTCCTCCTTTTACTTCCTCAGACTGACGCAGATCCAGAAGTTTGTAAGAGGATGACAAAGAAGAACCGGTTTGAACCAATTCTTTCACTTATTGCTTACTATCAGATGGTAAGAATACTGAACACTGGGTGTTAAGAGTGTGAAGAATGTATTTGGTTTGCCACAGCGGGGGCTATCATTGAACTTTCCAGTAATATATTTTGGGCTTGCTTAAGATTTCTGTTTTCTCACCTTTACTCAAAACCAAGTGTGATCACACATGCTGCACTGCCATTGCCAGCGATGTTGACGACAAGGTTCCGATGGTCCCAGCTGCAAGAGTTTAGGAATTTGCTGTGTGGGGCATCATGGACAAAATGATGTTTAACATTAAGGTGTCTCCCAATCCCATTTTCCAGTTATCTCCCACTCAAAGACCCCTTTCCCTGATTTTGCCTCCAGAGTAATCCCAATTCCTGATTCATCCTCCTCACTAATCCCGTTTTCTTGATTTATCCTCCTCACTAATCCCATTGCAATGATTTTATTGTCCTCATTAATTCCATTTTCCTGATTTGTGTCTGCCTCTGGCTTGTTCCTGCTGCTGAAATTGCTCCGTATCTTTCTGAATACTTTGTGATTTTGCATTATTCACCATTGTCCTTTTGCTAACACTGTTGGGGAGGTTTTAAACTAATGTGGCAGGGGGATGGGAACCAGATTAGTAAATTAAAGGTCAGTAAAGGGGCAGCAACTAACGCTAGTAAGGTACGAGATAATAAACTCCATGTGACTAAGGGGAAGAGTAGACAGGGAAGAGTTGATGAACGCAAAGGGACAGGTGGTCTGAGGTGCATTTGTTTTAATGCGTGAAGTGTAACAGGTAAGGCGGATGAACTTAGGGCTTGGATCAGTACCTGGGAATATGATGTTATTGGTATTACTGAGACTTGGTTGAGGGAAGGGCAAGACTGGCAACTGAATATCCCAGGGTATAGATGCTTCAGGAGGGATAGAAAGGGAGGTAGAAGGGGGGGAGGAGTTGCATTACTCGTCAGAGATGATATCACAGCTGTGATTAAGGAGGGCACGATGGAGGATTCGAGCACTAAGGCAATATGGGTGGAGCTAAGAAATAGGAAGGGTGTAGTAACATTGTTGGGACTTTACTACAGGCCTCCCAAAAGCGAGCATGAAGTAGAGGTACAAATATGCAGACAGATTATAGAAAAATGTCGGAGCAACAGGGTGGTTGTGATGAGAGATTTTAATCCCCAAAATTGAATGGGAATCGTGTAGTGTTGGAGGTGTAGATGGAGCAGAGTTTGTAAGGAGCATCCAGGAGAGTTTTTTAGAGCAGTATGTAAATAGTCCAACTCGGGAAGGGGCCATACTGGACCTGGTATTGGGGAATGATCCCGGCCAGGTGGTTGATGTTTCAGTCGGTGATTACTTTGGGAATAGCGATCACAATTCCATAAGTTTTAGAATACTCATGGACAAGGACAAGAGTGGTCCGAAAGGAAGAATGCTAAATTGGGGAAAGGCAGAGGATAACAAAATTCGGCAGGAGCTAGGGAATGTGGATTGGGAGCAGCTGTTTAAGGGTAAATCCACATTTGAAATGTGGCAGTCTTTTAAGGAAAGGTTGATTAGAGTGCAGGACAGACATATGTTCCTGTGAAAATGAGAGATAGAAATGGCAAGATTAGGGAACCATGGATGATGGGTGAAATTGGGAGACTAGCTAAGATGAAAAAGGAAGCATTCATAAGATCGAGGCAACTCAAAACTGATGAAGCTTTGGAGGAATATCGGGAAAGTAGGACGAATCTCAAATGCGCAATAAAGAGGGCCATGAAATATCTTTGGCTAACAGGGTTAAGGAAAATCCCAAAGCCTTTTATTTGTATGTAAGGAGCAAGAGGGTAACTAGAGAAAGGATTGGCCCACTCAAAGACAAAAGAGGGAATTTATGCGTGGACTCAGAGGAAATGGGTGAGATTCTTAATGAGTACTTTGCATCGGTATTCACAAAGGAGAGGGACAAGACGGATGTTGAGGCTCGGGATGGATGTTTAAATACTCTAGGTCAAGTTGTCATACGGAAAGGGGAAACGTTGGGTATCCTAAAAGACATAAAGGTGGACAAGTCCCCAGGACTGGATGGGATCTATCCCAGGTTCCTGAGGGAAGCGAGGGTCGAAATAGCTGGGGCCTTAACAGATATCTTTGCAGCATCCTTGTGCACGGGTGAGGTCCCGGAGGACTGGAGAATTGCTAATGTTGTCCCTTTGTTTAAGAAGGGTAGCAGGGAAAATCCAGGGAATTATAGACCTGTGAGCTTGACGTCAGTGGTCGGCAAACTGTTGGAGAAGATACTGAGGAATAGGATCTATTCACATCTGGAAGAAAATAGACTTAACAGTGATAGGCAGCATGGTTTTGTGCAAGGAAGGTCATGTCTTACAAACCTAATAGAATTCTTTGAGGAAGTGACAAAGTTAATTGATGAGGGAAGGGCTGTAGATGTCATATACATGGACTTCTGTAAGGCGTTTGATAAAGTTTCCCATGGCAGATTGATGGAAAAAGTGAAGTCGTATGGGGTTCAGGGTGTACTAGTTAGATGGATAAAGAACTGGCTGGGTAACAGGAGACAGAGAGTAGTGGTGGAAGGGAATGTCTCAAAATGGAGAAGGGTGACTAATGGTGTTCCACAGGGATCTGTGCTCGGACCACTGTTGTTTGTGATATACATAAATGACCTGGAGGAAGGTATAGGTGGTCTGATTAGCAAGTTTGCAGATGATACAAAGATTGGTGGAGTTGCAGATAGCGAGGAGGACTGTCAGAGAATACAACAAAATATAGATAGATTGGAGAGTTGGGCAGAGAAATGGCAGATGGAGTTCAATCCAGGCAAATGCTAGGTGATGCATTTTGGAAGATCAAATTCAAGAGCGGACTATATGGTCAATGGAAGGGTCCTGGGGAAAATTGATGTACAGAGAGATCTGGGAATTCAGGTCCATTGTACCCTGAAGGTGGCAACACAGGTTGATAGAGTGGTCAAGAAGGCATACAGCATGCTTGCCTTCATCGGACGGAGTATTGAGTACAAGAGTCGGCAGGTCATGTTACAGTTGTATAGGACTTTGGTTAGGCCACATTTGGAATACTGTGTGCAGTTCTGGGGCGGCATTCTCCCCTACCCGGCGTGACGGAGGGTGCCGGAGTAGGGGCGTGGCACCAACCACTCGGGGGTCGCGCCTCCCCAAAGGTGGGGAATTCTCCCCACCTTTGGGGGCCAGCCCCGCGCCGGAGCAGTTTGCACCAGAAGACTGGCGCAAACACCCGGCGCCCCCGGCCACAGGGCTGGCCGAAAGGCTTTCGCCGGTCGGCGCATGCGCCGGCAGTGACGTCAGCGGCAGCTGGCCGCTGACGTCACTGCCGGCGCATGCGCGATGTGGTGTTCCCTTCCGCCTCCGCCATGGTGGAGGCCGTGGCGGTCGCGGAGGAACATAGTGCACCCAGGGCACTGGCCCAGTCCCTGATCGGGGGGCCCCGATCGCGGGCCAGGCCACCGTGGAGGCACCCCCCGGGGTCCGATCGCCCTCCGCCCCCCAGCACCCCGGGGGCCTGCTCGCGCCGCTGTGCCCACCGTTCCAGAGGTGGTTTAAACCTCGGCGGCGGGAGAGGCCTCCCAGCGGCGGGACTTCGGCCCATCCGGGCCGGAGAATCGCCGCAGGGGCCTCTCCGATCGGCGGGGCGAGATTCCTGCCCCCGTCACTTCCCGGGTGGCGGAGAATTTCTGCCACCGCGGGGGCGGGATTTTAGGCGCCCCCAGGCGATTCTCCGACCCTGCTGGGGTTCGGAGAATTTCGCCCCTGGTCGCCACATTACCAGAAGGATGTGGATGCTTTGGAGAGGGTGCAGAGGAGGTTCACCAGGATGTTGCCTGGTATGGAGGGTGCTAGCTATGAAGAAAGGTTGAGTAGATTAGGATTGTTTTTGTTGGAAAGACGGAGGTTGAGGGGGGAGCTGATTGAGGTCTACAAAATTATGAGAGGTATGGACAGGGTGGATAGCAACAAGCTTTATCCAAGAGTGGGGGTGTCAGTTACAAGGGGTCACGATTTCAAGGTGAGAGGGGGAAAGTTTAAGGGAGATGTGTGTGAAAAGTTTGTTACGCAGAGGGTGGTGGGTGCCTGGAACACTTTACCAGTGGAGGTGGTAGAGGCGGGCACGATAGCATTATTTAAGAGACATCTTAAAATGGGGGCAGCACGGTAGCATGGTGGTTAGCATAAATGCTTCACGGCTCCAGTGTCCCAGGTTCGGTTCCCGGCTGGGTCACTGTCTGTGCGGAGTCTGCACGTCCTCCCCGTGTGTGCGTGGGTTTCCTCCGGGTGCTCCGGTTTCCTCCCACAGTCCAAAGATGTGCGGGTTAGGTGGATTGGCCATGCTAAATTGCCCGTAGTGTCCTAAAAAGTAAGGTTAAGGGGGGGAGGGGGGTTGTTGGGTTACGGGTATAGGGTAGATACATGGGTTTGAGTAGGGTGATCATTGCTCGGCACAACATTGAGGGCCGAAGGGCCTGTTCTGTACTGTACTGTTCTATGTTCTATGTTCTATCTAGACGGGTATATGAACGGGCGGCAACAGAGGGAAGTAGACCTTGGAAAATAGGAGACAGGTTTAGATAAAGGATCTGGATCGGCACAGGCTGGGAGGGCCAAAGGGCCTGTTCCTGTGCTGTAATTTTCTTTGCTCTTTGTTCTTTGTTCTACAAGGGGGCACAGGTATAAGGTAAGAGGGAGAAAGTTTAAGGGAGATGTGCGGGGATTTTTCACACAGAGCGTGGTGGGTGATTGGATTGCGCTGCCAGAGGATGTGGTGGAAGCAGGCACATTAGCAACATTTAAGAGGCACCTGGATGGGTACATGAATACGAACCAAGGAAGGGCAGTAGGTTTTTTTTCAGTTGGAGCATCATCACCGGCGCAGGCTTGGAGGGCCGAAGGGCCTGTTTCTGTGCTGTACTTTTCTTTGTTCTATTGATCTTCAAGGGAATGCAGAGTAGATTCACCAGAATGTCAGCAGGGTTCCAAGAGTTAGGTTATGAATGATGTGTTAGGCAGGTTGGTTCGATGTGGACTGCACATGATGCAGGGAAGTTAGAAACAGACGTCTAACACTGGAGAAGATCCAACACTATTTTGTTCAACTATAGAACTGCTATACATATTTAGCTGTGGGTCGACACTATACTGTCCTGACTGGTGACCTTATAGTAGCCTGACCAGACTTACTAGCTACCGCATGGTGTTTGCATTTGCTAGCTCATGGACTCTGACTGTCTCAGTAGCTGAGTCCGGAGAGAGCGGGAAACCTAGTGCCCTCTGGCTTTATAGTGGTAGTGTCCTGTCTGGTGATTGGCTGTACTGTGTTGTATGCTTACTGGTCATCCTATCTGTCAATCATTGCCTGTCTGCATCTCATTATATACATGAGTAGATATTATGACAATGAAGAGAGATTATATAAACTAAATTTATATTCCCTGGACTACAGAAGAATAAAGGTTGATTTGGTTGAGTTTTTTGGATTTTGAAAATAATCAACTGGGAGTCTAAGATAAGGAGAGACAATGTAGAGGTAGACTATTTAAGAGGGAAGTTATAAAACATTTCTTCACATACAGGATTTGGTTATGTGAACTCTCTCCCAGAACAAGTAGTAGGTCCTGGCTCAATTAACAGATTTGAATCTGAGATCCAGTTATTGTTGTTAGCCAACATGTCGACATGGTGAGTGGATGGAATTAGTCATGGTTTAATTTAATGACGGAATAGGCTGGAAGGGCTAAATCGTCCACCTATACTCACCATGAGTGTCATCACGGCACAAAATAATGCCATTCAGTCCATCTAATCCATGGTGGCTCTCTGTAGAGCAATCTGGTCAGTCACATTCACCCATTCTATCCCTATCGCTCTGTTTCTTCAGCCTTTGTGACAAGCAATGATGTTTATAGTTCTGGTACCCATGTGAAAGCAAGTGCTGACTTTGAGAGACATAGTTGGGATCTTCTAAACACTCTTTTATAGCCATAAATTCAGAGAATTAACCCTTTTTGACAGTTCAACACTGTTTAAAACTGTATTTCAGTAACAGATCTGGGCATTTTTGGAACTTTGGTACATCTTCCGTCCATCCCAGAATTTGCCCCGGAAATCTAAAACCCTGCTTCAGCATTGTTTCTAAAGCCACACATTGATGCTTCTAATCATTCTGCCTCAAAGTAACTCAATTTGTGACATAGGAAACCAGAAGTTAAATCCCATGGGAATGTTTGAGAGTGGATCCACAGAACATTTAATTAAATGTTAGGCCGCAACAACCCCTCAAGAATTTGAGGCAGAGGCAGCCCTGCTCCATTCAGTTAAAGCCGATGCTGCAACAGGAGCTCATGTCACGTTCTATTGTACAGGGATTAAAGCCTGTTTTAGGCAGCAGACTGAGATGTCTGAAAACCTGCCTTCACGATTATGGTGGAATGGTGCAGTGTTAACAAAAACATGGGCCTTGGCATCCCAAAATTAGTCTCTATTAACCCCCTTGGTTGGCACCTGGAAAATGGCTGCAGCCAGAGACAATTCCTACCTTGTGCCATTGCAACTAAACTTTCTGGACTCTGCTGGCACAGCCTGTCATGGGTCTCCTGTCCATAGATTCATCCAGGCTTTCTGCAGTTCAGAAACACAGCTTTTCTGGAGAGGATTAGTTAATAAAGGCACAGGGAGTCCAAGGTGGGTTGTAGAGGCACTTATAAACACACTATATACGTGAGACCAAAGAGAAAATGCTGCAATATCTCAGCAGGTCTGGCAGCATCTGTAGGGAGAGAAAAGAGCTCTCTTTTCGATTCCAGATGACCCTTCGACCCATTAAACATTCATGGATCAAAAATGTAACAGCAAAAGTAAAAGATAGGGAGAATAAGGGAATAAACAAGAACAAACCGGGAGAACCCGTACGGTTATGCTGAGTGTGCAGTCTGAGGTAGTGGGATAATGTTACACCATTTCATTGTGTGAAATGCATCAGCTCTCAAAATGTGCTAACTTAACATTGTTCAGTGCCTGATAAAATTAATGCCAATGATTCAGAATTTATATTTAGTAAGACCACATGAGGAAAAAGTTCCATTGCTATTATTTCTCTGGAGCATGCACTATAGAACTTGAAAATAAATGATTGTGAAATCAGGATGTGAGCAGCAACTTGAGACTTTGATGAACACTGACCGTACTGGGGCTGGAGAAATGTATTCATTCTGAACACTAATGAGCAGTGGCAGGGTAATGTGGCTCATCATTGTCCCATTCTGTCCCAGGAGCATCGTGTCACCTTGCGCCTATTCTTACTGAAGTGTTTTGGAGCAATGTGTAACCTGGACGCAACCATCATCTCAACATTGGCAAATTCTGTGCTGCCAATGGAACTGGCACGAGACATGCAATCTGACACTAAAGGTAGGCAACAATGCCAAGATATAATGGGCAAATAACTAAATAGAACTGGGTGTTTGAAAGGAAACACACAACTTTGTACGGATTTCATAATAATTTGGAGGAATTGCATAGAAAGGGACCCTTTGGCCCATCGTGTCAGTACCGGCCATCAAGCACCTCTCTATTCTAATCCCATTTTCCAGAAGTTGGCCCGTGACCTTGTATGCTCTTATGTTTCAAGTGTTCATCTAAATAATACTCAATAACAGGATGGTTATCTCTGCCATCCTTTCAGGCAGTGAGTTCCAGATACCTGCCACCCTCTGGGTGAAAAAGGTTTTCCTCTTTCCAAATCTCCTCCTGACCATAAATGTATGCCCCATGGTTATTGACCCCTCTAACTAAGGGTAAAAGTTTCTTCCTATCCACCATATCTATGTGTCTCATAATTTTTGCACCTCAATTAGGTCGCTCCTCGGCCTTCTCTGCTCCAAGGCAAACAATCCCATTCTAAGCAACCTCTCTTCGTAGCTGGAATGCTCCAGCCCAGGCAACATCCTGGTCAATCTCCTCTGCATCCTTTCCTGTGCAATCGCTTTGTTGCCAATTATTTTTTTTCCAATTAAGGGCAATTTAGTGTGGCCAATCAACCTACCCTGCACATCGTTTTTTGGGTTGTGGTGTGAGACCCACGCAGACACGGGGAGAATGTGCAAACTCCACATGGTCAGTGACCCAGAGCCAGGATCAAACCCGGGTCCTCCGAGCCGTGAGGCAGCACTCCTGACCACTGCTCCACTGTGCTGCCCCTTAAATTTTATTATTTCATTTTTCCAGTTAAGGGGAAAATTAGCATAGCCAATTCACCTACCCTGCACATCTTTGGGTTGTGGAGATGAGACCCACGCAGACACGGGCAGAATGTGCAAACTTGACAAGAACAGCTTTCCAGTGCAATCTCATCCTATAATGTGGCGACCAGAACTGCACACAGTACTCTAGCTGTGGCCTAATGAGTGTTTTATACAGCTCCATCATAACCTTGCTCTTGTATTCTGTGCCTCGGTTATGCATGTCTCCCATGGACCTCCTTAATCACCTTATCTACCAGTCCTGCTGCTTTCAGAGATCTTTTAGAGGACATTTACCCAAAGGTCCTCTGATCCTCTGTACTTCTTAAGGTCCCACTGTTCATTGTATATTCCCTTGCTTTGTTAGTCCCTCCAAAATGCATCACCGCACACTTTTCAGGGTTAAATTCCATTTGCCTATGATCTGCCCATCTGACCAGGCCGTCTGTATCGCCCTGTGATCTGAGGCTTTTCTCCTCGCTAGTTACCACACCACTAATTTTCGAGTCATAGGTGAACTTATTGATCATACCTCCCACATTCACATCTAGATCATTAATGTACATTACAAACAGTAAAGGACCCAGCCCCGATCCCTGCGGTACACCACTGCATACAGGTTTCCAGCCATTTATGTTGAGACTGTGTGCAGACTATAACCACCGTATACGTTGTACAGGCAGATAAAACACCATGTGCATTGTACAGACTCATAAAGGACTGCATGCAGTGAACAGATGGATAAAACACTATCTGAATTATACAGACGAATAAAACACTGCATGCATTTTACAGATGGATAAAACATCACATGCATCATACAGACAGATAAAACATGGTATTCATCATATAGACAGATAAAACGCTGTGTGCTTCATACAGATAAAACACTGTGTTCATCGTACAGACAGATAAAACACTGCGTTCATTGTACAGACGGATAAAACACTGCGTTCATTGTACAGATGGTTAAATACTGTGCTAATAATTGGGGATATATATAAGTGGCTGGACAGCAGGGAGGCGAGCAGGTGGTGAAGATCAAGGAGAAATGGGAAGCGGAGTTGGGAATGGAGATCAATTGGGGAGTATAGAGTGAGGCACTGCGAAGGATAAACGGGACATCCTCTTTTGCAAGGATGAGCCTGATACAGTTTAAGGTGGTGCACAAGGGGCATATGACTCGGGTGAGACTGAGTGGGTTCTTTTTGGGGGAGCAGATGAGTGTGAGAGGTGTGGACGGGGAGCAGCAAATCATACACACACGTTTTGGTGTTGTGAAAAATTGGGAAGATTCTGGGCGGGACTGTTCACGGTCTCAGCCAGGATAGTGGAGGAGGAGGTGGACCCAGACCCTTTGGTGGCGATATTTGGGGTTTCAGAGAAGCCGGAGCTCATGCAGAGGAGGAAGGCCGATGACTTGGCCTTCGCCTCTCTGACTGCACAGAGACGAATTTTGCTGGAGTGGCGTTCGGCATCGCCACCGGGGGTAGCAGCATGGTCGGGTGACCTTCATGACTTCCTGCAGTTAGAAAAGATAAAGTATGAGTTAAGGGGCTCAGCAGGGGAGTTTGAGAAAAGGTGGAGGATGTTTATTACCGTATTTGAGGAGCTGTTCGTCGTTGGGGGGGGGGGTGATGATGGGGGGAGGGGGGGTGAAAAAGGAGGAAAATTTGTACAAACTGCATAGTTGATTGTTGAAAAGAATGTTCCCCGAGGTGTTTATTTGCTGTAACCTACTTTGATGCAAGTTTGAACAAAAGGCGTTTTTAAAAATTTCTGTTAAAAATAAATAAAATACTATGGCCATTGTACTGACGGTTAAACACTACGCTCATCGTACAGACGGATAGAACACCGCTTATGTTGTGCAGACAGATAAAGCACTAGGGACAACATACAGGCGGATAAAACACTGCATGCTTTGTACAGACGGGTAATATACCAGGTGCATCGTACAGACGGGTAAAACACCGTGTATGTTGTACTGACAGATAAAACACCACTTACATTGTGCAACGGATGAAATAACAAGTACATCGCGCAGATGGATAAATCACTGTGTACATTGTACAGATTAATAAAACACCACGTATGTTTATTGACGGAGAAAACACTGCTTACATTGTGCAATGGATAAAACACCGCTAACATTGTACAGTCGGATAAATCACTGTGTAAATTGTACAGACGGATAAATCACTGCATACATTGTACAGACGGATAAATCACTGCATACATAGAACATAGAACAGCACAGAACAGGCCCTTCGGCCCTCGATGTTGTGCCGAGCAATGATCACCCTACTCAAACCCACGCATCCACCCTATACCCGTAAACCCAACAACCCCCCGCCCCCCCCAACCTTACTTTTTTAGGACACTGCGGGCAATTTAGCATGGCCAATCCACCTAACCCGCACATCTTTGGACTGTGGGAGGAAACCGGAGCACCCGGAGGAAACCCACGCACACACGGGGAGGACGTGCAGACTCCGCACAGACAGTGACCCAGCCGGGAACCGAACCTGGGACCCTAGAGCTGTGAAGCATTTACGCTAACCACTATGTTACTGTGCTGCCCTTAATTGGCATACATTGTACAGACGGATAAATCATTGCGTACATTGTACAGACGGATAAATCACTGCGTACATTGTACAGACGGATAAATCACTGCGTACATTGTACAGACGGATAAATCACTGCATACATTGTACAGACGGATAAATCACTGCTTACATTGTACAGACGGATAAAACACTGCTTACATTGTACAGACGGATAAAACACTGCTTACATTGTACAACGGATAAAACGGTGTGTACATTGTACAGATGGATAAAACGCTACCTACATTGTACAGGTGGATAAAACACAGTGTACATTGTACAACGGATAAAACGCCATGTACATTGTACAGATGAATAAAACACCACGTACGTTGTACAGCGGATAAAATTTTTTTAACTTTGTACAGACAGATAAAACTCCAAGTAATTGTACAACAGAATAAGCACTGCTTATGTTGTACAGATGTCTAAAACACCGCTGATGTTGTACAGCGGATACAACACGCTTACATTGTACAGGCGGATAAATCACCGCGTACATTGTACAGGCAGATAAAATGCTCCATACATTGTACAGACGGATAAAACCCCATCTACATTGTACAGACCAATAAAACACTGCGTATATTGTACAGACAGATAAAATGCTGCCTACATTGTGCAGACGGATAAACGGCGCCTACATTGTACAGACAGATAACACACCGTGTAAATTGTACAGACGGATAAAATACCGTAAACATTGTACATACGGATAAAACGGCGCCTACATTATACGGGTGGATAAAACGCTGTGTACATTGTACAGACGGATAAAGCGCCGTGTACATTGTACAGACGGATAAAACACCGTATACATTGTACAATGGATAAAACACCGTATACATTGTACAATGGATAAAACACCGTATACATTGTACAATGGATAAAACAGCACATACATTGCACAGACGAATAGAATGCTGCTTACATTGTATAGGTGGATAAAACACCCTGTACATTGTACAGATGGATAAAACACCGTATACATTGTACAATGGATAAAACACCGTATACATTGTACAATGGATAAAACAGCACATACATTGCACAGACGAATAGAATGCTGCTTACATTGTATAGGTGGATAAAACACCCTGTACATTGTACAGATGGATAAAACACCGTATACATTGTATAGGTGGATAAAACACCCTGTACATTGTACAGATGGATAAAACACCGTATACATTGTACAACGGATAAAGCGGCGTGTACATTGTACAGATGGATAAAACACCGTAAATATTGTAGAGATGGATAAAACACTGTGTACATTGTACAGACAGATAAAACACCTCGTACATTGTACAGATGGATAAAACACTGCTTACATCGTACAGGCGGATAAATCACCGTGTAAATTGTACAGATGGATAAAACACCGTGTAAATTGTATAGACGGATAAAACACTGCTTACATTGTACAGATGGATAAAACACCGTATACATTGTACAGACGGATAAAACTCCGTATACACTCAGCAGAGGGCAGTAGAGCAGAGCTGCTGATTGGCTGTTGCGGGGAAAATTTGCATCAGTGCATTGCAGTCACTGCATCCAGAACGTGTACCTGAGCAAGACACCCTCAGTGTTCAAGTGAAGGCAAGCATCCAGCAAAGAGCACGAGAGCGGAGCTGCTGATTGGCTGTTGTGGGGAAAATTTACATCAGTGCATTGCGGTCACTATATCTTGAAGGTGTTTTGTAGAGGAGCTGTTGTCAAGTGACAGTTAAACCCCAAACAATTCTTCAGTGTTTCCCTCCCTACCTCCTCCTCTAACCGAAAAAAAAACAATCACTGTAAGGATCCCAGCCGAGTAAAGATGAAGAGGGAGACTCGAGGGCAGGTAGAAGTAGAAAGAAGTTGAACCGTGACGTCACAGCCTGCAGGTAAGTGATTGGCTGGTGACTGGTAAGTAGTTTTTCTCTTCCCTAGGTGTTATCGTGCGGGGCGGGGGGGGCAGTGGTTGCTGAGTGAGTGCTTGCTGAGAAGGGGAGTAATTTTTAAAAAAAACTTACTGTTGGGAGTTTCCAGCTGAATCGGGTCAGAGTGAGGACAGAGTGACTGCTGGGTAAGTAGTAAAGATTTAAATTGTTTGCGCAGGCCAATAACAGCTGATTGCTGTTCTCGTTCAGGGTGCAGTGGTTGCTGGTTAAGTGTTTTATTTTTACCTGTATTTAAATTGGGCGGTTCCTAAACCCGAGACACTACACTTGTAGTGACCCCACTCTTCCACCTCATTTAACCTAAGGGGTAGAGTGAATATCAGGTAAGCTCTTTCTTTCTTTTCCTTTTTTTGTCTAGAGGGGATGGCAGGGAAGGCAGTGCAATGTTCCTCCTGCAGAATGTTTGAGGTGAGGGACGCCGTCAGTGTCCCTGCTGATTTCACCTGTGGGAAGTGCACCCATCTCCAGCTCCTCAGAAACCGCGTTAGGGAACTGGAGCTGGAGCTGGATGAACTTCGGATCATTCGGGAGGCAGAGGTGGTCATAGATAGTAGCTTCAGGGATGTAGTTACTCCGAAGAATGAAGATAGATGGGTGACGGTGAGAGGGGCTTGGACGAAGCAGTCAGTGCAGGGATCCTCTGTGGTCGTTCCCCTCAGTAACAAGTATACCGTTTTGGATACTGTTGAGGGGGACGACCTACCAGGGGTAAGCCACGGTGAACGGATCTTCAGCACTGAGTCCGTCCCCGTGGCTCAGAAGGGAAGGAGGGAGAGCAGGAGAGCAATAGTTATTGGGGATTCGATAGTTAGAGAGACAGATAGACGGTTCTGTGGCAGCGAAAGAGACTCACGGATGGTATGTTGCCTCCCGGGTGCCAGGGTCCGTGATGTCTCGGACCATGTTTTCAGAATCCTTAAGGGGGAGGGGGAACAGTCACAAGTCGTGGTACACATTGCTACCAACGACATAGGTAAGAGAAGGGACGGGGATTTATAACGGGCATTTAGGGAACTAGGGTGGAAGCTGAGAGCCAGGATAAACCATGTTGTCATCTCTGGTTTGTTGCCGGTGCCACGTGCTAGCGAGTTCAGGAACAGGGAGAGGGTGCAGATAAACACATGGCTGCAGGGATGGTGTAGGAGGGAGGGTTTCAGGTATGTGGATAATTGGAGCACATTCTGTGGAAGGTGGGACCTGTACAGACAGGACGGTTTGCACCTGAACCAGAGGGGCACCAATATCCTGGGAGGGAAATCTGCTACGGCTCTTCGGGGGGGGTTTAAACTAATTTGTCAGGGGGCTGGGAAAAAGAGCTGTAGTCCAGAAGCCAGTGTTGAGAGTAGTGAGATACTAAGGAGGATATCAAGGTCGCAGGAGTGTACCAGCAGACAGAAAGGTGGGTTGAAGTGTGTCTACTTCAATGCGAGGAGCATCCGGAAGGAGGTAGGTGAACTTGGAGCGTGGATTGGTACTTGGGACTACGATGTTGTGGCCATTACGGAGTCATGGTTAGAACAGGGACCGGAATGGTTGTTGGAAGTTCCGGGGTATAAGTGTTTCAGTAAGAGTACGGAAGGTGGTAAACGAGGTCGAGGAGCAGCATTGTTAATCAAGGATAGTTTAACGGCTGCAGAAAGGCAGTTCGAAGGGGACCTGCCTACTGAGGTAATCTGGGCAGAAGTTTGAAATAGGAAAGGAGCGGTCACATTGTTAGGAGTTTTCTATAGGCCCCCAAAGAGTAATAGAGATGTGGAGGAAGAAATTGCAAAACAGATTATGGATAGGTGTGGAGGTCTCCGGGTAGTTGTCATGGGTGACTTTAACTTTCCAAATATAGATTGGAACCTCAACAGGTCGAACAGTTCGGATGGGGCAGCTTTTGTACAGCGTGCGCAGGAGGGTTTCCTGACACAATATGTGGACAGGCCGACAAGAGGGGGGTCCACATTGGATTTGGTACTGGGTAATGAACCGGGCCAAGTGTTAGGTTTGTTTGTGGGAGAGCACTTTGGAGATAGTGATCACAATTTGGTGTCTTTCACTATTGCAATGGAGAGGGATAGGGCCATATGGCAGGACAAGGTTTATAATTGGGAGAGGGGTAAATATGATGCGATTAGGCAAGAATTAGGGAGCATAAGATGGAAACAGAAACTGTCAGGGAAAGGCACAAATGAAAAGTGGAGCTTGTTCAAGGAATAAATACTGCGTGTCCTTGATAGGTATGTCCCTGTCAGGCAGGGAGGAAATGGCCGTGTGAGGGAACCATAGTTCACAAAAGAGGTTGAATGTCTTGTCAAGAGAAAAAAGGAAGCGTATGTAAGGATGAGAAAACAAGGTTCAGTTAGGTTGCTTGAGGATTACAAGGTAGCAAGGAATGAGCTAACAAAAAAGGGCTTAGGAGAGCTAGGAGGGGGCATGAAAAGTCCTTGGCGGGTCGGATCAAGGAAAACCCCAAGGCTTTTTACTCTTATGTGAGAAATAAAAGAATGACCAGGGTGAAGGTAGGGCCAGTCAAGGACAGTAGTGGGAACTTGTGCATGGAGTCAGAAGAAATAGGAGAGGCGTTGAATGAATACATTTCTTCAGTGTTCACCAAGGAGAGGGGCTATGTTTTTGAAGATGAGAGTGTGATACAGGCAGGTAGGCTGGAGGAGGTAGGTGGAGGGTTGTGAATCTATGGAATTCCTTGCCCAGTGAAGCAGTTGAGGCTCCTTCATTAAATGTTTTTAAGGTAAAGATAGATAGTTTTTTGAAGAATAAAGGGATTAAGGGTTATGGTGTTCGGGCCAGAAAGTGGAGCTGAGTCCACAAAAGATCAGCCATGATCTCATTGAATGGCGGAGCAGGCTCAAGGGACCAGATGGCCTACTCCTGCTCCTAGTTCTTATGTTCAGAGGAAGGATATATTAGCAATTTTGAAAAACCCTGAGGGCCGACAAGTCCCCTGGGCCAGATGGGATATATCCAAGGATTCTTTGGGAGGCAAGGGTTGAGATTGCAGAGCCTTTGGCTTTGATCTTTGGGTCCTCACTGTCCACGGGGATAGAGCCAGAGGACTGGAAAGTGGTGAATGTTGTTCTTCTGTTCAAGAAAGGGAATAGGAATGACCCTGGTAATTATAGGCCAGTTAGTCTTATTTCGGTGGTCGGTAAGTTAATGGAAAAGGTCCTGAAGGATAGGATTTAAGACCATTTGGAAAGATGCAGCTTAATCCGGGATAGTCAACATGGATTCGTGAAGGGTAAGTCTTGCCTCACAAATATGATTGAATTCTTTGAGGAGGTAACTAAGTGTGCTTTTGAAGGTAGAGCAGTTGATGTCGTATACATGGATTTTAGTGAGGCGTATGATAAGGTGCCCCATGGTCGGCTCATGCAGAAAGTAAGGAGGTGTGGGATAGAGGGAAATTTGGCCAATTGGATAAGTAACTGGCTATCACATAGAAGACAGAGGGTTGTGGTGGATGGAAAATTTTCAGACTGGAGACCAGTTACCAGCGGTGTATCACAGGGATCAGTGCTGGGTCCTCTGGTATTTGTGATTTTGATCAGTGACTTGGAGGAGGGGGCTGAAGGGTGGGTCAGTAAATTTGCTGATGACACCAGGGTTGGCGGAGTAGTGGATGAGGTTGAGGGCTGTTGTCGGCTGCAAAGAGACATTGATAGGATGCAGAGCTGGGCCGAAAAATGGCAGATGGAGTTTAACCCTGATAAGTGCGAGGTGATTCATTTTGGTAGAAAAAATTTGAATGTGGATTACAGGGTCAACGGCAGGGTTCTGAGGAATGTGGAGGAACGGAGAGATTTTGGGGTTGATGTCCACAGATCTCTGAAGGTTGCCACTCAAGCCATGAAGAAGGCCTATAGTGTGTTCACGTTTATTAACCGGGGGCTTGAGTTGAAGAACCGCGGCGTTATGCTGCAACTGTACATGACCCTGGTGAGACCACATTTGGGGTATTGTGTGCAGTTCTGGTCACTTCATTATAGGAAGGAAGCGGAAACATTGGAAAGGGTGCAAAGGAGATTTACCAGGATGCTGCCTGGTTTGCAGGATAGGTCTTATGAGGAAAGGTTGAGGGAGCTAGGGCTTTTCTCTTTGGAGCGGAGGAGGATGAGAGGCGACTTAATAGAGGTTTATAAGATGATGAAGGGGGTAGATAGAGTGGACGTTCAGAGACTATTTCCTCGGGTGGATGTAGCTGTTATAAGGGGGCATAACTATAAGATTCAGGGTGGGAGATATAGGAGGGATGTCCGAGGTAGATTCTGTACTCAGAGAGTGGTTAGGTTGTGGAATGGACTGCCTGCTGTGATCGTGGAGTCGGACACTTTAGGAACTTTCAAGCGGTTACTGGATAGGCACATGGTGCACATCAGAATGACAGGGAGTGGGATAGCTTGATCTTGGTTTCGGACAATACTCGGCACAACATCAAGGGCCGAAGGGCCTGTTCTGTGCGGTACTGTTCTATGTACACTGCACAGATGGATAAAACACCACATACATTGTACAGATGAATAAAACGGCGCTTACATTGTTCAGACCAATAACCAATAAAACACTGCGTATATTGTACAGATGGAAAAATGCCGCCTACATTGTACAGACAGTTAAACACCGTGTAAATTGCACAGATGGATAAAATACTGCAAACATTGTACATATGGATAAAATGCCGCCTATATTATACGGGTGGATAAAACGCTGTGTACATTGTACAGACGGATAAAACACCGCGTGCATTGTACAGGCAGATAAAACAGGACGTATATTGCACAGACGAATAAAACGCTACCGACATTGTACTGATGGATAAAACACCCTGTACATTGTACAACTGGATAAAACGCTTTGTACATTGAACAGACAGCTAAAACACCTCGTACATTGTACAGATTACATCGTACAGACGGATAAAACACTGCTTATATTGTACAGGCAGATAAAACACCGTGTACATTGTACAGATGGATAAAACACCACGTAGATTGTACAGATGGATAAAACACCCTGTACATTGTACAGATGGATAAATCACCATTTACATTGTACAGATGGATAAAACACCACGTAATTGTACAACAGAATAAACACTGCTTAAGTTGTACAGATGTCTAAAACACCACGTACATTGTACAGCAGATAAAATATGCTTCCATTGTACTGGCGGATAAATCACCAATAAAACACTGTGCATTGGACAGACGGAAAAAACGCCACGTGCATTGTCCAGACGGAAGAAACGCTGCATGCATTGTACAGATGGATAAAACACCTCGTACGTTGTACAATGGATAAAACATTGCTCACATTGTACAGGCGGACAAAACACTGCTCACATTGTACAGACCGACAAAAGAAAATATTATAAATACAAATAAAGCCAACAGTGTATTGTAAATACAGGCATAATACAGTGTGTACACAATCCTAATATCTCAGATGTTTTGAAAATCTCTATCGTGTCACTTGAATCGCTTGAGTAAGTATGGAAATGAAAATGAAATGAAATGAAAATCGCTTATTGTCACGAGTAGGCTTCAATGAAGTTACTGTGAAAAGCCCCTAGTCGCCACATTCCGGCGCCTGTCCGGGGAGGCTGGTACGGGAATCGAACCGTGCTGCTGGCCTGCTTTAAAAGCCAGCGATTTAGCTGAGCGAGCTAAACCAGCCCCTGGTTGGTGAGGACTTGTTTAAATGACTCGTGATTTCCCCACTTTTGAATGAGCCCAGCTTAGTCTGGAGCTGATCGGTTAACAAACAGAGTGAAGTTCAGTAGTAACTCCACGAGGGTTGGCTGAGTAAGGTCACACAGTTTTTTTTTAAATTTAGAGTACCCAATTCAGTTTTTCCAATTAAGGGGCAATTTAGTGTGTGACTGTCTGAAGGCTGTCAACCGCCCAGTGTCGGGAGTGGAGGGTGCACATGAAGCTCTCTGCGGTGGGGTGTAGGGCTCACTCACGCCTCACACTGTGTCGCCCCTCACCCCCTCTGGGGTCTCCTGGAATCTGGCACACCATAATTGAAGGCTGTTTTGTTTTTCTGCCTCCGTAGATGGTTCAGACGGTGTCCTATTGCCCCCCCCCCCCCCACCAAGACCCTGACTCCCTCCCTTCTCACCACCCTCTTCTCCCCTCTGTCCCCACCACCCTCCTTTCCCCTCTGTCCCGACCACCCTCCTTTCCCCTCTGCCCCACCACCCTCCTCTCCCCTCTGTCCCCACCACCCTCCTCTCCCCTCTGTCCCCACCACCCTCCTCTCCCCTCTGTCCCCACCACCCTCCTCTCCCCTCTGTCCCCACCACCCTCCTCTCCCCTCTGTCCCCACCACCCTCCTCTCCCCTCTGTCCCCACCACCCTCCTCTCCCCTCTGTCCCCACCACCGTCCTTTCCCCTCTGCCCCACCACCCTCCTCTCCCCTCTGTCCCCACCACCCTCCTCTCCCCTCTGTCCCCACCACCCTCCTCTCCCCTCTGTCCCCACCACCCTCCTCTCCCCTCTGTCCCCACCACCCTCCTCTCCCCTCTGTCCCCACCACCCTCCTCTCCCCTCTGTCCCCACCACCCTCCACTCCCCTCTGTCCCCACCACCCTCCTCTCCCCTCTGTCCCCACCACCCTCCTTTCCCCTCTGTCCCCACCACCCTCCTTTCCCCTCTGTCCCCACCACCCTCCTTTCCCCTCTGTCCCCACCACCCTCCTTTCCCCTCTGTCCCCACCACCCTCCTTTCCCCTCTGTCCCCACCACCCTCCTCTCCCCTCTCTCCCCACCACTACCCCTTCCTTTCCTTTCTGTTGGTACAGAGGCGAGGGTATCTGGTCTCTCCAGCACAAAGTATAGTGCGTATACCTATTCACCCCCCCCCCCCCCCCCCTCCCCGTACGTTGGTACTGAGGGGAGGGTACCCTGTTTCTCCAACACCATTTGGCCTTGTGCATATATATTTTTTTTTACTGTTTTAATAAAAAGATAGGGGCCTCACGGTAGCATGGTGGTTAGCATCAATGCTTCACAGCTCCAGGGTCCCAGGTTCGATTCCCGGCTGGGTCACTGTCTGTGTGGAGTCTGCACGTCCTCCCCGTGTGTGCGTGGGTTTCCTCCGGGTGCTCCGGTTTCCTCCCACAGTCCAAAGATGTGCGGGTTAGGTGGATTGGCCATGCTAAATTGCCCGTAGTGTAAGGTTAATGGGGGGATTGTAGGGATACGGGTTACGTGGGTTTAAGTAGGGTGATCATTGCTCGGCACAACATCGAGGGTCGAAGGGCCTGTTCTGTGCTGTACTGTTCTATATGGCCAATCCACCTACCTGCACATCTTTGTGTTGTGGGGGTGGAGTCACACATAGTTTAGTACTCTTACTGAAGATGATTTGAACTGACTGCAATATTTCACTTTGTTTCTTCTCCTTCAGAACATCAGAAGCTGTGTTACTCGGCGCTGCTGCTCACTATGGTGTTTTCCATGGGGGAACCATTGCCCTATCATCACTATGGTATGTAAAAACCTGCACAATATGCCAGCAACTGAGTGGCCTGACTTGTGGATGAACCTATCCCTTAAACATGTAATTGTTTTAAAATAATGGTTCATTCATCTTTGTCACACAGCTTATATTTATGGTCTTTATGGTGAGATCTGACCCCTTTGAACTGTGAAGCGCTGGCTGCAACTCTATTGCTGCTTCTAATTAGTATTGATACTCTGGTCCATTTAATGCAGAGAAGAGTTTATTAGGCAACAAATAACTAGATGTGTGGGAGAGGGTGAGGCATAAGCCTCTTGGGCATCATCTACAAAAACGTAATAATACTAGTGACCAGTCCTGAGCTAGGAATGTGACATCATGCAGTGTCACATTAGCCAGAGATCGAGGAGGCAATTAGAACATAGAACAGTACAGCACAGAACAGGCCCTTCGTCTCTTGATGTTGTGCCGAGCTTTGTCCGAAACCAAGATGAAGCTATCCCACTCCCTGTCATTTTGGTGTGCTCCATGTACCCATCCAATAACCGCTTGAAAGTTCCTAAAGTGTCCGACTCCACTATCAGAGCAGGCAGTCCATTCCACACCCGAACCACTCTGAGTCAAGAACCTGGCTCGGACATCCCTCCGATACAGATAAGAAACGGGATGAGGTCCTACAATCAGAATTTAGGGAGTTAGGAGATAAGTTTAAAAAGTAGGACCTCCAAGGTAGTAATCTCAGTGCCACGAGACAGTCAGAGTAGAAATTCAAGAATAGTCAGAATGAATACATGGCTTGAGAGATGGTGCAGGAGGGAGGGAGTTCAGATTTTTGGAACATTGGAACCGGTTCTGGGGGCGGTGGGACCATTACAAATCGGATGGTCTACACCTGGGCAGGACTGGAACCAATGTCCTAGGGGGTGCTTTTGCTAACACTGTTGGGGAAGTTTTAAACTAATGTGGCAGGGGGATGGGAACCAGATTAGGAAGTTGGGTCAATAAAGAGGCAGCAACTAAAGCCAGTAAGGTACTAGATAATAAACTCAATGTGACGAAGGGGAAGAGTAGACAGGGAAGAGATGATGAACGCAAATGGACAGATGGTCTGAGGTGCATTTGTTTTAATGCGAGAAGTGTAGCAGGTAAGGCAGATGAACTTAGGGCTTGGATTAGTACCTGGGAATATGATGTTATTGGTATTACTGAGACTTGGTTGAGGGAAGGGCAAGACTGGCAACTAAATATCCCAGGGTACAGATGCTTCAGGAAGGATAGAGAGGGAGGTAAAAGGGGTGGAGGAGTTGCATTACTGGTCAGAGATGATATCACAGCTGTGATTAAGGAGGGCACGATGGAGGATTCGAGCACTGAAGCAATATGGGTAGAGCTAAGAAATAGGAAGGGTGCAGTAACATTGTTGGGACTTTACTACAGGCCTCCCAAAAGTGAGCGTGAAGTAGAGGTACAAATGTGTAGACAGATTATAGAAAAATGTAGGAGCAATAGGGTGGTCGTGATGGGAGATTTTAACTTCCCCAACATTGAATGGGACTCATGTAGTGTTGGAGGCGTAGATGGAGCAGAATTTGTAAGGAGCATCCAGGAGAGTTTTTTTTAGAGCAGTATGTATATAGTCCAACTCGGGAAGGAGCCATACTGGACCTGGTATTGGGGAATGATCCCGGCCAGGTAGTTGAAGTTTCAGTCGGTGATTCCTTTGGGATAAGCGATCACAATTCCGTATGTTTTAGAATACTCATGGACAAAGACGAGAGTGGTCCTCAAGGAAGAGTGCTAAATTGGGGAAAGGCCAAGAATAACAAAATTCGGCAGGAGCTAGGGAATGTGGATTGGGAGCAGCTGTTTAAGGATAAATCCACATTTGAAATGTGGAAGTCTTTTAAGGAAAGGTTGACGAGAGTGCAGGACAGACATGTTCCTGTGAAAATGAGAGATAGAAATGGCAAGGTTAGGGAACCATGGATGACGGGTTAAATTGGGAGACCAGCTAAGATGAAAAAGGAAGCATTCATAAGATCGAGGCAACTCAAAACTGATGAAGCTTTGAAGGAATATCGGGAAAGTAGGACGAATCTCAAATGCGCAATAAAGAGGGCCATGAAATATCTTTGGCTAACAGGGTTAAGGAAAATCCCAAAGCCTTTTATTTGTATGTAAGGAGCAAGAGGGTAACTAGAGAAAGGAATGGCCCACTCAAAGACAAAAGAGGGAATTTATGCGTGGACTCAGAGGAAATGGGTGAGATTCTTAATGAGTACTTTCCATCGGTATTCACCAAGGAGAGGGACATGACGGATATTGAGGCTAGGGATGGATGTTTAAACACTCTAGGTCAAGTCGGCATAAGAAAGGGGGAGGTTTTGGGTAATCTAAAAGGCATTAAGGTGGACAAGTCCCCAGGTCCGGATGGGATCTATCCCAGGTTACTGAGGGAAGCGGGGGACGAAATAGCCTGGGCCTTAACAGATATCTTTGCAGCATCCTTGAGCACGGATGAGGTCCTGGAGGACTGGAGAATTGCTAATGTTGTCCCTTTGTTTAAGAATTATAGACCTGTAAGCTTGACGTCAGTGGTAGGCAAACTGTTGGAGAAGATACTGAGGGATAGGATCTATTCACATTTGGAAGAAAATAGACTTATCAGTGATAGGCAGCATGGTTTTGTGCAGGGAAGGTCATGTCTTACAAACCGAATAAAATTCTTTGAGGAAGTGACAAAGTTAATTGATGAGGGAAGGGCAAGAGATGTCAAATACATGGACTTCTGTAAGGCATTTGATAAAGTTTCCCATGGCAGATTGATGGCAAAAATGAAGTCGTATGGGGTTAAGGGTGTACTAGCTAGATGGATAAAGAACTGGCTGGGCAACAGGAGACAGAGAGTAGTGGTAGAAGGGAGTGTGTCAAAATGGAGAAAGGTGACTAGTCATGTTGCACAGGGATCCATGCTCGGACCACTGTTGTTTGTGATCTACATAAATGATTTGGAGGAAGGTATAGGTGGTCTGATTAGCAAGTTTGCAGATGATACTAAGATTGGTGGAGTTACAGATAGCGAGGAGGGGTGTCAGAGAATACAGCAAAATGTAGATAGATTGGAGAGTTGGGCAGAGAAATGGCAGATGGAGTTCAATCCAGGCAAATGCGAGGTGATGCATTTTGGAAGATCTAATTCAAGAACGGACTATACGGTCAATGGAAGAGTCCTGGGGAAAATTGATGTACAGAGAAATCTGGGAGTTCAGGTCCATTGTACCCTGAAGGTGGCAACGCAGGTCGATAGAGTGGTCAAGAAGGCATACAGCATGCTTGCCTTCATTGGACGGGGTATTGAGTACAAGAGTCGGCAGGTCATGTTACAGTCGTATAGGACTTTGGTTAGGCCACATTTGGAATACTGCGTGCAGTTCTGGTTGCCACATTACCAGAAGGATGTGGATGCGTCAGAGTGGGTGCAGAGGAGGTTCACCAGGATGTTGCCTGGTATGGAGGGTGCTAGCTATGAAGAAAGGTTGAGTAGATTAGGATTGTTTTCGTTGGGAAGACGGAGATTGAGGGGGGACCTGATTGAGGTCTACAAAATTATGAGGGGTATGGACAGGGTGGATAGCAACAAGCTTTTTCCAAGAGCAGGGGTGTCAATTACTAGGGGTCACGATTTCAAGGTGAGAGGGGGAAAGTTTAAGGGAGATGTGCGTGGAAAGTTTTTTACGCAGAGAGTGGTGGGTGCCTGCAACGCTTTGCCAGCGAAGGTGGTAGAGGCGGGCACGATAGCATCATTTAAGATGGATATAGACCGATATATGAACGGGCAGGGAACAGAGGGAAGTAGATCCTTGGGAAAATAGGCGACAGGTTTAGATAAAGGATCTGGATCAGCGCAGGCTGGGAGGGCCGAAGGGCCTGTTCCTGTGCTGTAATTTTCTTTGTATATCACCCACCATGAACCTTATAGTTATGCTCCCTTGTAGCAGCTACATCCACCCGAGGAAATAGTCTCTGAACGTCCACTCTATCTATCCCCCTCATCATCTTATAAACCTCTATTAAGTCGCCTCTCATCCTCCTCCGCTCCAAAGAGAAAAGCCCCAGCTCCCTCAATCTTTCCTCATAAAACCTACCCTCCAAACCAGGTAGCATCCTGGTAAATCTCCTTTGCACCCTTTCCAATGCTTTCATATCCAGGTACATAAATCCCTGAAAGTTGCCACCCAGGTTAATAGGGCTGTTAAGAAGGCATATGGTGTGCTAGCCTTTATCAGTAGGGGGATTGAGTTTCGGAGCCACAAGGTCATGCTGCAGCTGTACATAACTCTGGTGCGGCCGCTCCTGGAGTACTGCGTGCAGTTCTGGTCACCACATTATAGGAAGGATGTGGAAGCTTTGGAAAAGGTTCAGAGGAGATTTACTAGGATATTGCCTGGTATGGAGGGAAGGTCTTACGAGGAAAGGCTCAGGGACTTGAGGTTGTTTTCGTTAGAGAGGAGAAGGCTGAGAGGTGACTTAATAGAGACATATAAAATAGTCAGAGGGTTAGATAGGGTGGACAGTGAGAGTCTCTTTCCTCGGATGGTGATGACCAACACGAGGGGACATAGCTTTAAATTGAGAGGTGGTAGATATAGGACAGAAGTCAGAGGCAGTTTCTTTACTCGGAGAGTAGTAGGGGTGTGGAACGCCCTGCCTGCAACAGTAGTAGACTCGCCAAATTTAAGGGCATTTAAGTGGTCACTGGATAGACATATGGATGAAAATGGAATAGTGTAGGTCAGATAGGCTTCAGATGGTTTCACAGGTCGGCGCAACATCGTACTGCGCTGTAATGTTCTATGTTCTATCCTTCCTATAATGAGGTGACCAGAACTGCACACAATATTCCAAGTGTGGTCTCACCAGGGTTATGTACAGTTGCAACATAACCCCACGTCTTTTAAAATCAAGCCCCACGTTGGGATAGAATTAGGCAAGAATTAGGGAGCATAAGATGGAAACAGAAACTGTCGGGGAAAGGCACAAGCCTCCAATTGGCCAAATTTCCCTCTATCCCACACTACCTTACTTTCTTCATGAGGCGACCATGGGGAACCTTATCAAACGCCTTACTAAAATCCATGTATACGACATCAACTGCTCTACCTTCATCCACACACTTAGTTACCTCCTCAAAGAATTCAATCATATTTGTGAGGCAAGATTTACCCTTCACTAATCTCTGTTGACTATCCCGAATTAAGCTGCATCTTTCCAAATGGTCATAAATCCTATCTTTCAGGACCTTTTCCATTAACTTAACGACCACCGAAGTAAGACTAACTGGCCTATAATTACCAGGGTCATTCCTATTCCCTTTCTTGAACAGAGGAGCAATGTTCGCCACTTTCCAGTCCTCTGGCACTATCCCCGTGGACAGTGAGGACCCAAAGATCAAAGCCAAAGGCTCTGCAATCTCATCCCTTACCTCCCAAAGAATCCTTAGATATATACTGGATCGGCGCAGGCTGGGAGGGCCGAAGGGCCTGTTCCTGTGTTGTAATTTTCTTTGTTCTTTGTTCTTATCCCATCCAGCCCAGGGGACTTGTCGACCCTAAGGTTTTTCAAATTTGATAATACATCCTTCCTCAGAACATCTACCTCCTCCAGCCTACCCGCCTGTATCACACTCTCATCTTCAAAAACATGGCCCCTCTCCTTGGTGAACACTGAAGAAAAATATTCATTTAACACCTCTCCTATTTCTTCTGACTCCATGCACAAGTTCCCACTACTGTCCTTGACTGGCCCTAACCTCACCCTGGTCTTTTATTTCTCACATAAGAGTAAAAAGCCTTGGGTTTTTCCTTGATCCTTGGGGTTTTCGTGCCAAGGACTTCTCATGCCCCCTCCTAGCTTCCTGAGCCCGTTCTTTAGCTCATTCCTTGCTACCTTGCAACCCTCAAGTGACCCAACTGAATCTTGTTTTCTCATCCTTACATACGCTTCCTTTTTCCTCTTGACAAGACATTCAACCTCTTCTGTGAACCATGGTTCCCTCACACGGCCATTTCCTCCCTGCCTGACAGGGACATACCTATCAAGGACACGCAGTATTTGTTCCTTGAACAAGCTCCACTTTTCATTTGTGCCTTTCCCTGACAGTTTCTGTTCCAATCTTATGCTCCCTAATTCCTGCCTAATCGCATCATAATTACACCTCCCCCAATTATTAACCTTGCTCTGCCGTATGGCCCTATCCCTCTCCATTGCAGTAGTGAAAGATACCGAATTGTGATCACTATCTCCAAAGTGCTCTCCCACAAACAAACCTAACACTTGGCCCGGTTCATTACCCAGTACCAAATCCAATGTGGCCCCACCTCTTGTCGGCCTATCCACATATTGTGTCAGGAAACCATCCTGCACACACACAGAAATGAAAGGGATCAGAATTGTTTTTAACATAGTATAGAGTACAAGAGCAAGGAGGTTATGCAGAACTTAAACAAGACACTAGATAGACCTGAGCTGAAATATTGCGTACAGTTCTGGGCCACACTATAAGAAGGATGTGAACACATTGGAGAGAGAGCAGAAGAGGTTGAGAAGAATGGTTCCAGGGATGGGAAATCTCAGTCAGGAGGAAACATCGGAGAGGTTGGGACTGTCTCCTTGGAGAGGAGGACGTTTGAAAGAGATGTTCAAAATCAGAAGGGCACTGGATAGGGTAGATCAAGGGAAACTGTTCCTGATTGTAAAAGGGTAAAGAGTGAGTGGGCACAAATTTAAACTGATTTGCAAAAGGAGCAAATGTGATGTGAGAAAAACCTTTTTTTTCACAGCGAGTGGTTGTGGTATGGAATATGCTGCGTGGAAGTGTGGTGGAGTCAGGTTCAGTCGAGACATTCAAGAGGAAATTAGATGATAAATTGAAAAGGAACAATCTGTAGGGTTGTGGGGAGAAGGCAGGAGAATGGAATGAGGTGAGTTGCTTATTTGGAGAGCCGTGCAGACAGGATGGGTTTGATACCGCTGTGATTCGGTGGCTCTCAGGCAGTTGGGAAACCATCTCAACCCGTGTCATACTCCTCGTGAGCGATGTGGGAGCTCAGGGACACGTCCACTGTCCCTGGCTCCTTCACGTGCAAGAAGTGTGTTCAGTTGCAGCTCCTATTAGACCGCTTCACGGCTCTGGAGCTGCGGATGGACTCACTTTGGAGCATCCGCGATGCTGAGGACGTCGTGGATAGCACGTTTAGCAAGTTGGTCACACCACAGGTGAAAGTTACTGATGGAGATAGAAAATGGCTGACCAAAAGACAGAGCAAGAGTAGGAAGGCAGTGCAGGTGTCCCCTGCGGTCATCTCCCTGCAAAACAGATATACCGCTTTGGATACTGTTGAGGGAAATGGCTCACCAGGGAAAGGCAGCAGCAGCAAGGTTCATGGCACCGTGGCTGGCTCTGCTGTGCAGCAGGGCAGGAAGAAGAATGGCAGGGCTATAGTGATAGGGGACTCGATCGTAAGGGGAATAGACAGGCGGTTCTGTGGGCGCAATCGAGACTCCAGGATGGTATGTTGCCTCCCTGGTGCAAGGGTCAAGGATGTCTCGGAGCGGCTGCAGGACAATCTGGGGGGGTCGGGGGGGGGGGGGGGGGGGGGGGGGAGGTGAACAGCCAGCTGTCGTGGTGCACATAGGCACCAACAATATAGGTAAAAAACGGGATGAGGTCCTACAAGCTGAATTCAGGGAGTTAGGAGTTAAACTAAAAAGTAGGACCTCAAAGGTAGTAATCTCAGGATTGCTACCTGTGCCATGAGCTAGTCAGAGTAGGAATGTCTGAATAGATAGGATGAATGCGTGGCTCGAGAGATGGTGCAAGAGGGAGGGATTCAAATTCTTGGGGCATTGGAACCAGTTCTGGGGGAGGTGGGACAAGTACAAACCGGACGGTCTGCACCCGGGCAGGACTGGAACCGATGTCCTGGGGGGTGCTAGCTAGAGCTGTTGGGAAGGGTTTAAACTAATGTGGCACGGGGATGGGAACCAATGCAGGAAGTCGGAAGGTAGTAAAACAGGGACAGAAACAAAAGGCAGTAAGGAGGAAAGTGTAAGGTAGAGAAGCCATTGTCAAAAATCAAAAAGGGTGACAGTACAAGGTACAGTGACTGAGGGGAGCTCAGTGAATAGGCCCAGTAATACTAGAAGGAATAAAACGGGAAGTAAAAACATTAATGGTAAGCGACGCGGCAGGTTGTTACATGAAGATATGGGTTCAACGACAAGGAAAATTAGGAGTAAAGTTAAGAGGAAATATAACTTAGGAGAGGTTACTGATTGAAGTGTTAAGATTCAAAACAGAGGTATAAAAGCCAACATAAGTGTACTTTACCTGGATGCTCATAGTATTCGGAATAAGGTAAATGAGTTGATGGCGTAAATCATCGTGAATGACTATGATTTAGTGACCATTACTGAAACATGGTTAAAGGATAGTCAAGACTGGGAGTTAAATATCTGAGGGTATCAAACTATTCGGAAGGACAGAGTGGATGGTAAGGGAGGTGGTGTAGCTCTGTTATTTAAGGATGACATCCGGGCAAAAGTAAGGGATGACATCGGTGCTATGGAGGATAAGGTTGAATCCATTTGGGTGGAAATCAGGAATAGTAAGGCAAAAAAGTCACTGATAGACGAATAGAAAAAGCCACTGATAGGAGTAGTCTGTAGGCCACCAAATAGTAACATTATGGTGGGGCAGGCAATAAACAAAGAAAAACGGATGCATGTAGAAATGGCACAGCAGTTATCATGGGGGATTTTAATCTACATGTCGATTGGTTTAACCAATGCAGCCTTGAGGAGGAGTTTATAGAATGTATCCGCGATAGTTTCCTCGAACAGTATGTGAGGGAACAAGCGGTCCTAGATCTGGTCCTGTGTAATGAGACAGGATTGATTAATGATTGATTAATGATTGATTAATGATCTCATAGTTAGGGATCCTCTTGGAAGGAGCGATCACAATATGGTGGAAGATTACAATGAGATGAGAGAAGAGCTAGCTTAGGTCTACTGGGAGCAAAGACTTTATGGTGAAACAGTTGAGGAACAGTGGAGAACCTTCCAAGCGATTTTTCACAGTGCTCAGCAAAGGTTTATACCAACAAAAAGGAAGGATGGTAGAAAGAGGGAAAATCGACCGAGGATATCTAAGGAAATAAGGGGCTGGTTTAGCACACTGGGCTAAATAGCTGGCTTTTAAAGCAGACCAAGGCAGGCCAGCAGCATGTTTCAATTCCCGTACCAGCCTCCCCGAACAGGCACCGGAATGTGGTGATGAGGGGCTTTTCACAGTAACTTCATTGAAGCCTACTCATGATAATAAGCGATTTTCATTTAATCAAATTGAAGGAAAAAGCATATAAAGTGGCAAAGATTAGTGGGAGACGAGAGGACTGGGAAATCTTTAGGGGGCAACAGAAAGCTACTAAAAAAGCTATTGATGATGAGAGTAAACCTGCTCAGAATATAAAAGCAGACAGTAAAAGTTTTTATAAATATATAAAACAAGAAGAGTGGCTAAGGTAAATATTGGTCCTTTAGAGGATGAGAAGGGAGATTTAATAATGGAAGATGAGGAAATGGCTGAGGAACTGAACAGGTTTTTTGGGTCGGTCTTCACAGTGGAAGACACAAATAACATGCCGGTGACTGACCGAAATGAGGTTATGACAGGTGAGGACCTTGAGATGATTGTTATCACTAAGGAGGTAGTGACTTCTATCAGTTAACCAGTTCATTATCCAAATGGCCAAATTTCCCACCATCCCATGCCTCCTTACTTTCTGCATAAGCCTATAACCTTATCAAATGCCTTACTAAAATCCATGTATACCATGTCCACTGCTTAACCTTCATCCACGTGCTTGGTCGCCTCCTCAAAGAAGTCAATAAGACTTGTGAGGCAAGACCTACCCCTCACAAATCCGTGCTGACTATCCCTAATCAAGCAGTGTCTTTCCAGATGCTCAGAAATCCTATCCCTCAGTATCCTTTCCATTACTTTGCCGACCACCGAAGTAAAACTAACTGGCCTGGAATTCCCAAGGTTATCCCTATTCCCTTTTTTGAACAGTGGCACGACATTCGCCACTCTCCAATCCCCTAGTACCGCCCTTTTTTTTTATAAATTTAGATTACCCAATTATTTTTTCCAATTAAGGGCCAATTTAGCGTGGCCAATCCACCTAACCTGCACATTTTTGGGTTGTGGGGGCGAAACCCACGCAGACATGGGGAGAATGTGCAAACTCCACACGGACAGTGACCCAGAGCCGGGATCGAACCTGGGACCTCAGCGCTGTGAGGCGGTTGTGCTAACCACTAGGCAACCGTGCTGCCCTGGTACCACCCCTGTTGACAGTGAGGACGAAAAGATCATTGCCAACGGCTCTGCAATTTCATCTCTTGCTTCCCAGAGAATCCTTGGATATATCCCGTCAGCCCCGGGGGACTTGTCTATCCTCAAGTTTTTCAAAATGTCCAACACATCTTCCTTCCAAACAAGTATCTCCTTGAGATTACCAGTCTGTTTCACAGTGCCCTCTCCAACAATATGGCCCCTCTCGTTCGTAAATACTGAAGAAAAGTACTCGTTCAAGACCTCTCCTATCTCTTTAGACTCAGTACACAATCTCCCGCTACTGTCCTTGATCGGACCCACCCTCACTCTAGTCATTCTCATATTTCTCACATATGTGTAAAAGACCTTGGGGTTTTCCTTGATTCCACCCGCCAAAGATTTTTCATGCCCTCTCTTGGCTCTCCCAATCCCATTCTTCAGTTCCCGCCTGACTATCTTGTATCCCTCCAGCGCCCTTGTTTCCTCAGTCTTACATAAGTATCCTTCTTCCTCTTAACAAGACATTCAACCTCTTTTGTAAACCATGGTTCCCTCACTCGCCCATCTCTTCCCTGCCTGACAGGGACATACATATCAAGGACACGTAGTATCTGTTCCTTGAAGAAGTTCCACATTTCAATTGTGTCCTTCCCTGACAGCCTATGTTCCCAACGTATGCACTTCAGTTCTTGTCTGACAGCATCGTATTTACCCTTCCCCCATTGTAAACCTTCTTCTGTTGCACGCACCTATCCCTCTCCATTATTAAAGTGAAAGCCACAGAATTGTGGTCACTATATCCAAAATGCTCCCCCACTAACAAATCTAACACTTGCCCTGGTTCATTACCAAGTACCAAATCCAATATGGCCTCCCCTCTGGTCAGACAATCTACATACTGTGTTAGAAAAGCTTCCTGGACACACTGCACAAACACCACCCCATCCAAACTATTTGTTCTAAAGAGCTTCCACTCAATATTTGGAAAGATGAAGTCACCAATGACTTCTACCCTGTGGCTTCTGCACCTTTCCAAAACCTGTTTCCCAATCTGTTCCTCCACATCTCTGCTGCTATTGGGGGGCCTATAGAAAACTCCCAACAAGGTGAATGCTCCTTTCCTATTTCTGACTTCAACCCATATAACCTCAGTCGGCAGATCCTCCTCGAACTGCCTTTCATAGAACATAGAACATTGCAGCGCAGTACAGGCCCTTCGGCCCTTGATGTTGGGCCGACCTGTGAAACCCCTCTAAAGCCCATCTGCACTATCCCCTTATCGTCCATATGCCTATCCAATGACCATTTGAATGTGTTTAGTGTTGGCGAGTCCACTACTGTTGCAGGCAGGACATTCCACGCCCTTACTACTCTCTGAATAAAGAACCTACCTCTGACATCTGTCCTATATCTATCTACCCTCAATTGTCCCCTCATGCTGGACATCACCATCTGAGGAAAAAGGCACTCAATGTCCACCATATCTAATCCTCTGATTATCTTGTGTGCCTCAATTAAGTCACCTCTTAACCTTCTTCTCTCTAACGAAAACACCACTAGTGACTGGACACCAATCTGAATATTTCCCATCAACCACCACCCTTTGTCTTCTTCCAGCTAGCCAATTTCTGATCCAAACTGCTAAATCACCCTGAATCCCACGCCTCCATATTTTCTGCAATAGCCTATCATGGGGAACCTTATCAAACGCTTTACTGAAATCCATATACACCACATCAACTGCTTTACCCTCATCCACCTGTTTGGTCACCTTCTCGAAGAACTCAATAAGGTTTGTGAGGCACGACCAACCCTTCACAAAACCATGTTGACTATCTCTAATCAAATTATTCCTTTCCAGATGATTATGCATCCTATCTCTTATAAACCTTTCCAAGACTTTTCCCACAACAGAAGTAAGGCTCACTGGTCTATAGTTACCGGGGTTATCTCTACTCCCCTTCTTGAACCAGGGGACAACATTTGCTATCCTCCAGTCTTCTGGCACTATTCCTGTCGACAAAGATGACTTAAAGATCAAAGCCAAAGGCTCAGCAATCTCCTCCCTAACTTCCCAGACAATCCTAGGATAAATCCCATCCGGCCCAGGGGACTTTTCTATTTTCACACTTTCCAGAATCGCTAACACCTCCTCCTTCTGTACCTCAAGCCCTTCTAGTCTAGTAGCCTGTATCTCAGTATTCTCCTCGACATCATTGTCTTTTTCCTGTGCGAATACAGACGAAAAATACTCATTTAGCACCTCTCCTACCTCCTCGGACTCCAGGCACAACTTCCCACTACTGTCCTTGACTGGCCCTACTCTTACCCTCGTCATTCTTTTATTCCTGACATATCTATAGAAAGCTTTAGGGTTATCCTTGATCCTACCTGCCAAAGACTTCTCATGTCCCCTCCTGCCTCTTCTTAGCTCTCTCTTTAGAGCCTTCCTAGCTCACTTGTAACTCTCAAGCGCCCTAACTGAACCATCACGTCTCATCTTTACACAAGCCTCCTTCTTCCTCTTGACAAGTGTTTTAACTGCTTTAGTAAACCATGGTTCCCTCGCTCGGCCACTTCCTCCCTGCCTAACAGGTACATACTTATCAAGGACACGCAGTAGCTGTTCCTTGAACATGCTCCACATTTCCATTGTGCCCATCCCCTGCAGTTTCCTCTCCAGCCGATGCATCCTAAGTCTTGCCTTATCGCATCATAATTGCCTTTCCCCCAGATATGACTCTTGCCTTGCGGTATATACCTATCCCTTTCCATCACTAAAAGTAAACGTAATCGAATTGTGGTCACTATCACCAAAGTGCTCACCTACCCCCAAATCTGATACCTGTCCTGGTTCATTACCCAGTACCAAATCCATTACGGCCTCGCCTCTCATTGGCCTATCTACATACTGCGTCAGGAAACACTCCTGCACATATTGGACAAAAACGGACCCATCTAAAGTACTCGAACTCTCGTGTTTCCAGTCAATATTTGGAAAGTTAAAGTCCCCCAGAACAACTACCCTGTTACTTTCGCCCCTATCCAGAATCATTTTTGCAATCCTTTCCTCTACATCTCTGGAACTTTTAGGAGACCTATAGAAAACCCCTAACAGGGTGACCTCTGCTTTCCTGTTTCTAAACTTAGCCCATACTACCTCAGTATTCGAGTCCTCATCAAACGTCCTCTCAGCCACCATAATACTGTCCTTGACTAACAATGCCACCCTCCCCCTCTCTTACCATCTGCCCTGAGCTTACTGAAATATCTCAACCCCGGCACCTGCAACAACCATTTCTCTCCCTGCTCCATCCATGTCTCCAAAATGGCCACAACATCAAAGTCCCAGGTACCAACCCATGCCGCAAGTTCACCCACCTTATACCGGATGCTCCTGGCATTGCAGTAGACGCACTTTAAACCACCTTCCTTCCTGCCGGTACACTCCTGCAACTTTGAAATCTTACTTTTGACCTCGCTACTCTCGACCTCTTGTGTACTGGAGCTACAATTCATGTTCCCAATCCCCTGCTGAACTAGTTTAAACCCTCCCGAAGAGCATTAGTAAAATCCCCCCCCCCCCCCCCCCCCCCCCCCCCCCCGGATATTTGTACCCCTCTGGTCCAGGTGTAGACCATCCCATTTGTAGAGGTCCCACCTACCCCAGAATGAGCCCCGATTGTCCAGGAATCTGAAACCCTCCCTCCTGCACCGTCCCTGCAGCCATGTGTTCAACTGCTCTCTCCCTATTCCTCGACTCGCTAGCACGTGGCACGGGTATCAACCCAGAGATAATAACTCTGTCCTGGATCTAAGTTTCCACCCTAGCTCCCTAAATTCCTGCCTTATATCCCTATCCCTTTTCCTACCTATGTCGTTGGTACCTATGTGGACCACGACTTGGGGCTGTTTCCCCTCCCTCTTAAGGATCCCGAAAACACGATCCGAGACAACGCGGACCCTGGCACCTGGGAGGCAACACACCAACCGCGAGACTCTCTCGTTCCCACAGAATCTCCTATCTATCCCCCTAACTATGAAGTCTCCAATGACTAATGTTCTTCTCCTCTCCCCCCTTCCCTTCTGAGCAACAGGGACAGACTCTGTGCCAGAGACCTGTACCCCATGGCTGACCCCTGGTAAGTCCCCCCCCCCCCCCAAACAGTATCCAAAGCGGTATACCTGTTACTAAGGGGAACGACCGCAGGGGATCCCTGTACTGACTGCTTCCCCCCAGCCCCTCTCACCGTCACCCATCTATCTTTATTCTTTGGCGTAACTACCTCCCTATGACACCTCTGCCTCCCGAATGATCCGAAGTTCATCTAGCACCAGCCGCCTTTCTCCAGCTGTTATACTATCTCTAATTAACAATGCAACCCCCAGGCAGCACGGTGGCGCTGTAGGTTAGCATTGCAGTCTCACGGCGCCGAGGTCCCAGGTTCGATCCCGGCTCTGGGCCACTGTCCGTGTGGAGTTTGCACATTCTCCCCATGTTTGCGTGGGTTTCGCCCCACAACCCAAAGATGTGCAGGGTAGGCGGATTGACCACGCTAAATTGCCCCTTAATTAGAAAAAAATATTGAGTACTCTAAATTTAAAAAAAAAACAATGCAACCCCCCACCTCTTTTTTTTTTAAATATAATTTTTATTGGAATTTTTTACAGAAAATATAAAACATAACGACAAACAATGAAATGCAACAAAATAACCCATAATAACTGTAACACCCCCAGACCATATGTATCCCATCCCCCCACCCCCCAACCCCAATGAACAACAAAAGAACTTAAAAATAAATTAAAATTAAATAAACAAACATAGTCATCGTCCGCCTCCCCCTTCCCCCCCCCCCCTTCCCCCCCCTCCCCCCCGGGTTGCTGCTGCTACTGTCCCTGTACCCTATCGTTGAGCCAGAAAGTCGAGGAAAGGTTGCCACCGTTTAAAGAACCCTTGTACCGACCCTCTCAGGGCGAATTTGACCTTCTCGAGCTTAATGAATCCCGCCATGTCATTGATCCAGGTCTCCACGCTTGGGGGCCTCGCATCCTTCCATTGTAGCAAGATCCTTCGCCGGGCTACTAGGGACGCAAAGGCCAGCACACCGGCCTCTTTCGCCTCCTGCACTCCCGGCTCCACCCCAACCCCAAAAATCGCGAGTCCCCATCCTGGCTTGACCCTGGATCCCACCACCCTCGACACCGTCCTCGCCACCCCCTTCCAGAACTCCTCCAGTGCCGGGCATGTCCAGAACATATGGGCATGGTTCGCTGGACTCCCCGAGCACCTGACACACCTGTCTTCACCCCCAAAGAACCTACTCATCCTCGTCCCAGTCATGTGGGCCCGGTGCAGCACCTTGAATTGGATGAGGCTAAGCCGCGCACACGAGGAGGAAGAATTAACCCTCTCCAGAGCATCAGCCCATGTCCCGTCTTCGATCTGTTCCCCCAGTTCCCCCAGGAAGCGAAGGGAATCCCTCCACCTGCCGCCTAGCAAATGCCTTTACCTGCAGATACCTGAACATGTTCCCCGGGGGGAGCCCAAATTTCTCCTCCAACTCCCCCAGGCTCGCAAACCTCCCATCAATAAACAGGTCCCTCAGCTGTCTGATGCCCGCTCTGTGCCAACTCTGAAATCCCCCATCAATGTTCCCCGGGACGAACCTATGGTTCCCCCTTAACGGAGCCTCCATCGAGCCCCCCACTTCTCCCCTATGTCGCCTCCACTGCCCCCAAATCTTGAGGGTAGCCGCCACCACCGGACTCGTGGTATACCTCATAGGAGGGAGCGGCCACGGCGCCGTTACCAGGGCCCCCAGGCTTGTATCTCCACAGGACGCCCTCTCCATCTGTTTCCATGCTGCCCCCTCCCCCTCCATTATCCACTTGCGCACCATCGACACATTGGCCGCCCAATAATACCCCGAGAGATTGGGTAACGCCAGCCCCGCCCCCATCTCTACCCCGCTCCAAGAAGACCCTCTTCACCCTGGGGGTCACATGCGCCCAAACAAAGCTCATGATGCTGCTAGTCACCCTTCTAAAAAAGGCCCGAGGGATAAAGATGGGCAAACACTGAAAAAGGAACAAGAACCTCGGGAGAACCGTCATTTTGATGGACTGCACTCTACCCGCCAACGATAGCGGTACCATGTCCCACCTTTTAAATTCCTCCTCCATCTGCTCCACCAGCCTGGTAAAATTAAGCTTATGGAGAGTCCCCCAACTCCTGGCCACCTGCACCCCCAGGTATCTGAAACTCTTCACTGCCCTCTTAAATGGGAGTCTCCCAATTCCCTCCTCCTGATCACCCGGGTGTACTACAAATACCTCACTCTTGCCTAAATTTAACTTATAGCCCGAGAAGCCCCCAAATTCCGCTAACAGCTCCATCACCCCCGGCATTCCCCCTTCTGGATCCGCCACATACAACAGCAGGTCGTCCGCATACAGTGATACACGATGTTCCTCCCCACCCCGCACCAGACCCCTCCATCTCCCTGACTCCCTCAACGCCATAGCCAAAGGTTCAATCGCCAGTGCAAACAGCAAGGGGGACAGGGGGCACCCCTGCCTGGTCCCACGGTAGAGCCTAAAGTACTCCGATCTCCTTCCATTGGTAACTACACTTGCCATCGGAGCCGCGTAGAGCAGCCTCACCCATTTGATGAATCCCTCCCCGAATCCAAACTGCTCCAGCACCTCCCACAGGTACCCCCACTCAACTCTATCAAACGCTTTCTCCGCACCCAGCGCCACCACTATCTCCGCCTCCCCCTCCACTGCCGGCATCATAATAACATTTAGCAGTCTCCACACATTCGTGTTGAGCTGCCGTCCCTTGACAAATCCTGTCTGATCCTCGTGTATCACCCCTGGCACACAGTCCTCTATCCTGGTGGCCAGGATCTTCGCCAGCAACTTAGCGTCAACATTGAGGAGCGAGATAGGCCTGTATGATCCACACTGCAAGGGGTCCTTATCCCGCTTCAGGATCAGAGAGATCAGTGCCCGCGACAAAGCCTCCCCCTCCCATGCCTCATTGAAGGCTCGCACCAACACGGGGCCCACCAGATCCGCATACTTTTTATAAAATTCCACCGGGAACCCATCCGGCCCCGGCGCCTTACCTGACTGCATTTGTCCAATCCCCCTGACTAGCTCTTCCAACTCTATCGGTGCCCCCAGCCCCTCTACCAGCTCCTCTTGAACCCTTGGGAAACATAGCCTGTTCATGAAGCTCTCCATCCCCCCTCTCCCCATCGGAGGTTCTGACCGGTACAGTTCCTCGTAGAAGTCCCTAAAGACCCCATTTACTTCTGTCCCCTTCTGCACTACATTCCCACCCCTATCCGTCACTCCACCAATTTCCCTAGCCGCATCGCGCCTGCGGAGCTGATGCGCCAACATCCTGCTCGCCTTCTCCCCATACTCATATACCTCCTCCACTGTGCCTCCGCCTTTCTGGTGGTCAACAAGTCAAATTTGGCCTGCAAACTACGCCGTTCCACCAGCAACCCCTCCTCCGGTGTCTCCGCGTATCTCCTGTCCACATCCAGGAGCTCCCCCACCAGTCTCTCCCTCTCCTTCCTCTCCCTCCTTTCCCTATGGGCCCGGATGGAGATCAGCTCCCCCCGGATCACTGCTTTCAGAGCCTCCCAGACCATCCCCACCCGGACCTCCCCGTGTCGTTGGTATCCAGATACCCCTCCTACACACCTCCTCATCAGCCAGCATCCCCACATCCAGGCGCCAGAGCGGGCGCTGGTCCCGCGCCTCCCCCATCTCCAGATCAACCCAGTGCGGAGCATGGTCTGAGATCGCTATGGCCGAATACTCTGCATCCTGCACCTTCGGGATCAATCCCCTGCTCAGGACGAAAAAATCTATTCGGGAATAAACCCTATGGACATGGGAGAAAAAGGAATACTCCCGTGCGCTCGGCCTCCCAAACCTCCAGGGATCCACCCCTCCCATCTGGTTCATAAACCCCCTCAGCACTTTGGCCGCCGCCGGTCTCCTACCCGTCCTTGAACTGGACCGGTCCAGTGGGGGATCCAGCACTGTGTTAAAGTCTCCCCCCATGATCAGGCCCCCTGCCTCCAGGTCTGGAATGCGGCCCAACAAGCGACTCATGAAGCCGGCATCATCCCAATTCGGGGCATATACATTTACCAGCACCACCTTCTCTCCTTGCAGCCTACCCTTCACCATAATATATCTGCCCTCCTTGTCCGACACCACCTCAGCCGCCTCGAACGCCACCCTCTTCCCCACCAGAATCGCCACCCCCCGGTTCTTCGCATCCAATCCTGAGTGAAAAACCTGCCCCACCCACCCCTTCCTAGATGAACCTGGTCCGCCACCTTCAAGTGGGTCTCCTGAAGCATAGCCACGTCCGCCGTCAGCCCCTTCAGATGAGAAAATACCCTAGTTCTCTTAACCGGCCCATTCAGTCCCCTCACGTTCCAGGTAATCAGCCGGATCAGAGGGCAACCTGCCCCTCTCCCCTGCCGGCTAGCCATAGCTTATCGACTGCTCGCCCCAGGCCAGCTCGCCCCGCCTGACCCGTTCCCCATGGCGATAACGCCTCTCCTCTACCCCCCCAGCCCACACCAGCTCCTTCCTGGCCATTCCAGCAGCAACCCGGTATCCCCCCCCCCCCACCCCCCCAGGCTAGGACCCCTCCTAGCCGCGACGCACCCTCCATGGTACTTCCGTGAGTCAGCTGACTTCTGCTGACCCGGCAGCTCCCGCCAAAACCCATCTCCTCCCGGCATGGGGTCATCCCCCTCTTGCCACACCTCCTTGGCACCACTTCACCACTTCAGGCCACGCCCCCACCTCCAGCTCCGCCCCCCCGCCCCGCAGCGCGGGCATCCAGAGGAAAGCCCGCGCTTTCACACTGCCACACCCCACCCTTCTGACACAGCTCCTCAAAATCCAGTTTCACCCCAACCCCCAGCCCCGTACAGAAGAGAACATATAAAATACAAACCCCCAACGTTCCCCACATACCCCACACCCATACCCAACAGACAAACCCACCCGGAAACAGAGCAAAAAGAAAACCAGCATAAGATTAACACCTGTCAAAATTGAAGAACAGCAACAGCGAAAACAGCAACGGCCATAGTGTGTCCCCAGACCCTAGTTTGAGTCCAGCTTCTCCGCCTGTACAAAGGCCCACGCCTCCTCCGGGGACTCTAAGTAGTGGTGCCGGTCCTTATATGTCACCCACAGACGCGCAGGCTGCAGCATTCCAAATCTGACCTGCTTGGCATGCAGCACCGCCTTCGTCCGGTTGAACCCGGCCCGCCGCTTTGCCACCTCCGCACCCCAGTCCTGGTAGATTCGCACCACCGAATTCTCCCACTTGCTGCTCCTCTCTTTCTTGGCCCAGCGCAGCACACACTCCCGGTCACTAAACCGATGGAACCGCACCAGCACCGCCCGCGGGGGTTCATTTGCCTTAGGCCTCCTGGCCATCACTCGATGAGCTCCCTCAAGCTCCAGGGGCAAATGGAAGGACCCCGCTCCCATCAACGCGCTCAACATTGTGGTCACATACGCCGGGAGATCCGACCCCTCCAGCCCCTCCGCCAGGCCCAGGATCCTCAAATTCTTTCGCCTCGTGCGAACATCCAGCTCCTCCAAGCGGTCTTGCCACTTTTTGTGAAGTGCCTCGTGCAACTCCACTTTCCCTACGAGGACCACGGCCTCCTCCTCCCTCTCAGCGGCCTGCTGCTGCAACTCCCGAATGGACGCCTCCTGGGCCGCCTGGGTCCCAAGCAGCTTGTTTGTAGTTGCATTCAGGGAGTCCAGCAACTCAGCCTTCAGCTCCGCAAAACAGCGCAGAAGAGAGACTTGCTGCTCCTGCGCCCACTTCCACCAGTCCTCGGGTGTTCCGCCGGCCGCCATTTTGTCTTTCTTCCCCTGCTTTTCTTGGGGAGCTGCTGCAGCTTTTTCCTTTGCCCCACTCCGGGTGAGCACCATAAATTATGGGGAATGCTCCTCTAGACAACTTCCCCCACTGGGATTCGTCGGGACAGCGTCGACTGCTGCTAGAATTCAGCTTTCATAAAGGCCCTCAAGTCAGCTTGAGAAATCTGAGCTGGCCCTTCCCCCGCCTGCCTGCTTGTAGAGGCTCTTGTTTGCTGCTGCTTCCGCCCGATCTTGCACTGTTTCTGAGGGTCTGATAACCCAGAAACATACTATTCCTGGGGGAAAGTACTCCTTGAACATTCACCAACGGCTTTTCATCGAAATTCCAACCCGTGCCGCCCAAAAAAGAGCTCTTTTCTGTAACCTTGGGCAGGAGCTGCCACTGTGTCACAACATCGAGGGCCGAAGGGCCTGTTCTGTGCTGTACTGTTCTATGTTCTATGTGTGCTCACTCACTTCATACTGCACACCGGAAGTCACCCCCCACCTCTTTTACCACCCTCCCTAATCTTATTGAAACATCTCTCACCTCCAACAACCACTTCTGCTCCTCTTCTATCCAAGTTTCCGTAATGGCCACCACATCGTATTCCCAAGTACCGATCCATGTCTTAAGTTCACCCACCTTATTCCTGATGCTTCTTGCGTTGAAGAATACACACTTCAACCCATCTCCGTGCCTGCAAATACTCCTTTGTCAGTGTTACCTTCCCCACTGCCTCACTACACGCTTTGACGTCCTGAACATCTGCTACCTTAGTTGCTGGACTACAAATCCGGTTCCCATTCCCCTGCCAAATTAGTTTAAACCCTCCGAAGAGTACTAGAAAACCTCCATCCCAGGATATTGGTGCCCCTCTGGTTCGGATGCTTGTACAGGTCCCACCTTCCGCAGAATGCGCTCCAATTATCCAAATACCTGAAGCCCTCCCTCCGACACCATTCCTGCAGCCGCATGTTCAACTGTACTCTCTCCCTATTCCTAGCCTCGCTAGCATGTGGCACTGGCAACAAACCAGAGATGACAACTCTGTCTGTCATGGCTTTTAACTTCCAGCCTAACTCCCTAAACTCGTTTATTACATCCACACCCCTTTAATAAAAGCAAGTTACTGCGGATGCTGGATATCGGAAATAAAAACTGAAAATGCTGGAAAAAATCAGCAAGTCTGGCAACATCTGTGAAGAGAGAGAGAGCCAGATTTTCAGATGAGACAAAAATAGGTGGAGAGGCAAGTTGCGAGAGGGATACAAACCATTTGCAAAGAGATATTGATAAAATCGACCGAGGATATCTAAGGAAATGAGGGGCTGATTTAGCACACTGGGCTAAATCGCTGGCTTATAAAGCAGACCAAGGCAGGCCAGCAGCACGGTTCAATTCCCGTACCAGCCTCCCCGAACAGGCGTCGGAATGTGGCGACTAGGGGCTTTTCACAGTAACTTCATTTGAAGCCTACTTGTGACAATAAGCGATTTTCATATCAAAAGGGCAAAACGTTTCAAATGGAGTGACATGTGGGAAAATGGAAAGTTGTTCATTTTTGAAGGGAGAACAAAAGGACAAAGTATTATTTCAGTGGAAAACACTGCAGAAAGCTGCAAAACAGATGGACTTGGGGGTACTTGTACACAAAACTCAGAAAGCTAGCACACAGGTACAGCAGGTAAAAAGGAAGGCAAAGGGAATGTTGGCTCTTATTTCAAGGGAGTTGGAGTATAAGTGTCAGGAAGTCTTGCTTGATCACATCTTGGTGAGACCACATCTGGAGCATTGTGAGCAGTTTTGGTCCCTTATTTAGGGAAGCTATTATTTCATTGGAGGTAGTTCAGAGAGGGTTCACTAGGATGATTCCCCGGTATAGAGGGACTGTCTTATGAGCAAAGGTTAAGCAGTTTGGGACTCTACTCATTGGAATTTAGAAGAATGAGAGGTGCTGTCATTGAAACTTATAGGATTCTTCATGGGCTTGACAGGGTAAATGCTGAGAAGTTGTTTCCCCTCATGGGAGAGTCTTGGACCAGAAGGCATAGTCTCAGAATAAAGGGATGCCAATATGAGGAGGAATGTCGTCTCTCAGGGTTGTGCGTTTTTGGAACTTCTTGCCACAGAGAGCTGTGGGGACAGAGACCTTGTGCATATTTCAGACCGAGGTAGATAGTTTCTTCATCAGTAAGGGAATCGAGGGCGATGGGGAAAGGGCAGGAAAGTGGATGGACGAATTTCGGATCAGCAATGGTCCTATTGAATGGTGGAGCAGGCCCGAGGGGCTGAACGGCCTTCTCCTGTTCCTATTTCTTATGGTCTTCTGGTTAACATTTTGAGGCGTACGACTCTTAGTAGTTTCAACAGATTAGACCACCCCCTCTTTCTCCCCCCTCGCCCAATGCCAGAGTGATGTTTATAGTTTAACCCTTGATGTCCTCACTAACACTGCACAGTTCAAGAACTTCTGTGACTTTTGACACTTGAAGTTGGTTTATACTTTTACCGAGGAAGATACCTGAATTGGTAACTTCTGTGACTTTTGACACTTGAAGTTGGTTTATACTTTCACTGAGGAAGATACCTGAACTGGTTAAAGAGGGTGACATGGGGACATCATCCCAGCTGCATTGGGAGAACTGTATATAACTATCTCCCTCAGATACTATCCTTATCAATGACCATGCGCTCCTCTTGATGTTTTTGTCTTGTTTTGTCGAATATGCCAAACATTTTAAGATCTTATTTTGTGTTCACAGAACACTTGAATTCAGACTTCATTCAATTCCTTCTGGATGTGATTGAGGATGGGTTGTCATCTGATTCCACGGAACAACTCCCAGACCTGTTTACAAATGTGCTGCTCTCTTTTAATCTCCACATGCTCGGTAAGTTACTGTCAGACATTTCAGACAGACAGACAGGTATCCCGCATCAGAAAGTCCTCATCGCAATTTTGACCATAAGCAACCTGTACAGAATACAACTCTTTTGGCACTTTACAACAAACTGTACCTGAGTTGATGATTGGAGTTTTCGCTTGAAGAGTGGTGGCCTCTGTGCCCAACAACACATCAGAATCAGTGACTGGGGACAGGATGCTCTTTTTGTTAGCTTTATTAATTATTCCATCAGATGCAAACGTCACTGGTAAGATGATTTGTTGCCTGTTCCTAATCCTTGAAAGAGGCAGGAGGGGTTAGGCACCTGGGATTGGTGGGACCACCTCCCTCCCAGTTCATAGCAACAGGGTGGTAATGTTCCAGGACAGACAAACACTGATCCATCTACCAGAGGCTGAGAGCGAAAGGGAGAAAATTGATTAGTTCACCAGTATGTGACTTCCTGTTTTCTATGCTCCTACTCTATCACTCCCAGGGCTGTCTGCAGTTTCATAATTAGCACTGGAAGAGAGGGAAGTAAAGGTGTATTTAATGGGGAAAGCAGCTTCTTACCCTGCAAGGGTTTAATGGTGTAAGAGTGAGGTAAACATTAGGTCAGGACAGATTGATTGCCAGTTTGACACAGCTAACTGCAACAGTGCAGGAACACAGCGAATATAGATTTTTTAAAGAAGTGAGAGAATTGTTGATATTTATTTTAACTTGTTTTGAATGCTGCAAATTAGCTTGAGCTGTTGGCAGTTCCTTAAATAATAAACCCCAAATGTGATGGGAATAAGGCTGCACAATTGGATCAAGTTGAAGAGCTGTGACCAGAATATGTTGGTGCAGATTCTCCTGTGCGGCAAAATTAAATTCTGCTTTCATTTAGAGATATTGAATTCAGGTACATGCGACCAACTCTTGGTCCACTTGCATTTGTATCCGGACGGGCGGATAATGTAAGTAGGAATAAAAAGATTTTTTAATTGGAGTGATAACCTGATAGTATTCCTCACTAAATTTAGCAGTGAGATGCAACTTTTTTAGAATCATTTATGGATGTTTATGGACACTAAATGGTTTTACACACTAAATATTGAACAGATTGCAGTTTAAGGTGATGCACAGGGTGCATATGACTCAGGCAAGAATGAGTGGGTTCTTTCAGGGGGTAGCAGATGAGTGTGAGAGATGTGGGTGGGACCAGCGAATCATGTGCATATATTTTGAGGTTGCGGAAAAATTGGGAAGATTCTGGGCGGAATGTTCGCGGTTGTTGTGTTATGTAATTTGGAATAACACAAGCTGCCACTTGATGCAGTTTTGAGTAAAAGATGCTCCAGACTTTGAAGTGAGTTCAATGTGTTTTACTGAACTATCAGCTCAGTTCTCAATGAGTTCTACTCTCTGCTAATCTCAATGTCGTAACTCAGTCTAACTGAACCAGCCTTGCTGTAAGCCACGTGCTGGGGTGTGATGCTGAGGATACACCCTGTCTCACTCTGTAGATGTTGGTCTGTGGAAAGACGCGGGGTGTGAGTGTCTCATCCCTTTTATAGTGAGATACCACCCCTGAGTGTCCTGACTGCTCATTGGTCATGCCTATTCTATGTGTTCATTAGCTGCATGTTTGCATATCATGACAGAGGTCTTCGCCAGGATAGAGAAGGAGGAGGTGGACCCGGACCCTTTAGTAGTAATATTTGGGGTTTCCGAGAAGCCGGAGCTCATGGAGAGGAGGAAGGCCGATGTCGTGGCCTTCGCCTCTCTGATTGCATGGCGGTGGATTTTACTGGAGTGACGGTCGGCATAGCCACCAGGGGTAGCGGCTTGGTTGGTTGATCTGTACAACTTCCTGCGATTAGAGAAGATAAAGTATGAGTTAAGGGGCTCTTCAGTGGGGTTTGAGGAAAGGTGGGGGGTGTTTGTGACTGTGTTTGAGGAGCTAGTCGTCACTGAGGAGAGGGGGGTGAAAAATCTGTGCAGACTGTATAGTTGATTGTTGGGAAGTATGTTTCCCGGGGTGTTTATTCGCTGTAACCTGTTTTGATACATGTTTGTAATAAAATACATTTTCTTTAAAAAATTAATCAGAGCCAGCATATTAACACTTTCAAAACCACAGTAATATTTCCTCATTTAAATCAATTCAATTTATTGGACCTCCATTTATAAGGGGATATTCTCATCAGAACAATAGCCTGGAAGATTTCCTTTAAGATGGACCAACCTCCTCCTATCTTCCAGGCCAGCAGACTTCCCTCTGATTGTCCCGTTCCTGGATCCTCCCATACCTTCTGTTGATACAGTTGACTGTGTTACACCTTGTGTCACCGCTAGTTATAAATTGTCCATAATTGTTGGTGTACAATCCCTGTTGGTTTTTTCTATCACAGGGGAGCACTGCTACATCTGAAATCAGATCTCTGCAATTATAGTTTGCTCCCTTAGCTTCCTGTTTCACTTCCCTGGCCACCTCATCTCCCAGAAGCCAGTCCTCTGACAGATTGAATCCTCTGACTGATTCCTCCTGAGAGGCCTGTTAGTCAGAAGCTCTTCCAAGGCTGATGTACTGTTTTTGCCAATACCAGTGTTTATGTAGGAGTTAACAGCAAATCCATTTATCTACAGCTAGTCATAAGTCAAACTCCATTTTTATTAAACGTTTTGTCAATTTGATGGGAATAAATGTCGACTAGCTCTGACGTACAACAAATCTTTGCCATGCCATGAGGGTGGTGCTGTTATATTTTCCCCCACACCTCATCGCAAGGCTTTCTGAAGAAAAAGATAGTTCTAGAATCCAGAATAGTAAACAAAAATTACAAAATAACGTGATTGCAGTCGTGCATTAGCTTATTGCTTGAGCAGTTTAATATCTTCATTATTTCTTTGAAAAACCTCAAACTCTCCCAAAGGCCTAAGCCTGGGCTTGGAATTGATATTTTGCTTTGATCTATGTTTCTATCAGCGGACGTCACATTGTGCACGCAGATCATGTGTAAAATACCAAATCTCCCCCGGCATGCCATTGTTGTCAACTAAACTAGTGGGACATCTTTCTGTGACCTCGAGCAGTTGATGCTCAGTTTTTCAGACCTGGATTGAGGAGAAGCTCAAGTTAAAACAATTGTGTTTTCTTACAACCACTGCAAACTGTGCAACGCACGTCTGAGGAAAAAAAGAGACAGCCTATTGTACTTTTCTTCCATAATCTTCAAAAAGCATGTCAGCTGGAGTCTTTTCTCATCTTAATTTGTATTTCCCTGAAAATCAAAATCATAATTTAATTCTGTAAGACTCGAAGCCTCTAATCTTTGTTTTATTAAATTAGAAAATATTCCAATTACCAACATCTGTCCAAATCAGAAGTCTCACCTTAATCCGAGTTTTTACTTAAATGAAAAAACACATGAATTAAACTTTGAAAGCAAACAGAAACTCTGATCATCTGTGTTTTTTAAATGCTAATTAGTCATGAATATATCTATTTTCTTGCGGCAATGGGGAAGACACCGAGAACAAGAAATCACAAAATTGAAATTTTCCAGACACCCACTAGAAAGTCACTACCCTATTATATATTGGGGTCCTGTTCACCCAGTGCTGTGATAACCTTAACTGCTGCTGCACATCAGAATCCAGCAGTCAATGGAGCCTCACATCCCACCTGGGTTGCCCCTTCGTGATTTAGAGACCTTTTCAGCCATGATGTCCAAAGCTTTGAAATTTGTACAACAAAGCACAATGTTTAAAAAATCCAACTTTTGCAGGACAACAGTTAATATAGACAGTAAAAGATCACCTACTACACCATGAGGTTAGTACACACAAATGTGAGGTTATCCAACAAATGTGAGGTTATCCATTTTGGTAGGAATAACAGCAAACGGGATTATTATTTAAACGATAAAATATTAAAGCATGCCGCTGTTCAGAGAGACTTGGGGTGTGCTAGTGCATGAGTCACAGAAGGTTGGTTTATCAAGTGCACAGGTGATTAAGAAGGCAAATGGAATTTTGTCCTTCATTGCTAGAGGGATGGAGTTTAAGACTAGGGAGGTGTATGTGCAATTGTATAAGGTGTTAGTGCGGCCACACCTGGAGTATTGTGTTCAGTTTTGGTCTCACTTACTTGAGAAAGGACGTACTGGCGCTGAGGGTTGTGCAGAGGAGATTCACTAGGTTAATCCGCAGAGCTGAAGGGGTTGGATTATGAGGAGAGGTTGAGTAGACTGGACTGTACTCGTTGGAATTAGAAGGATGAGGGGGGGATCTTATAGAAACATTTAAATTATGAAGGGAATAGATAGGATAGATGCGGGCAGGTTGTTTCCACTGGCGGGTGACAGCAGAACTAGGGGGCATAGCCTCAAAATAAGGGGAAGTAGATTTAGGACTGAGTTTAGGAGGAACTTCTTCACCCAAAGGGTTGTGAATCTATGGAATTCCTTGCCCAGTGAAGCAGTTGAGGCTCCTTCATTACATGTTTTTAAGGTAAAGATAGATAGTTTTTTTTGAAGAATAAAGGGATTAAGGGTTATGGTGTTCGGGCCGGAAAGTGGAGCTGAGTCCACAAAAGATCAGCCATGATCTAATTGAATGGCGGAGCAGGCTCGAGGGGCCAGATGGCCTACTCCTGCTCCTAGTTCTTATGTTCTTATGAGGAGCCCCAAATGCAAGTAGGAAAGAAGTTAATCTGAAGTAAACCATCAGAGTCCAGGTTCTTGTTCTAAAGGTGTCCAAAGATGTGCGGGTCACGTGGATTGGCCATGCTAAATTGCCCGCAGTGTCCTAAAAAGTAAGGTTAAGATGGGGGGGGGTTGTTGGGTTACGGGTATAGGGTGGATACGTGGGTTTGAGTAGGGTGCTCATTGCTCGGCACAACATCGAGGGCCGAAGGGCCTGTTCTGTGCTGTACTGTTCTATGTTCTAAATCAGAACTGATGGACTAAGAGGAGTTACTGTTTGTTAGACTGTATATTGTGCTAACTAAATAATTGACGGTTACAGTGCCATCCAGCAACATCATCATGAAAACACTGACTAAACAGGAAAACGTGAAAGTGTTCACCGAGAAATTATTGCTGCTGTTAAACCGAGCAGGTGAGGATCAAATTATGAGGTGTTTTATTTTCATTTGTTCTATGTCCAATGGTTCACCTACAGTGGCTCCAGTGAATGCAATGTTTGGCACGGTTGTGGGGTTTCTGTTTGGTGTGAATAAGTACAACTAACAATGGTATTTAAAGCTGAACCAGTCTGGAGCAGGAATTTCTTCAATCGCCGGATCCTGGTATAGCTAGTGGCAGCAACACAGTAAGTCAGAGTTCACAAATGTCAGCTACCAGTTGGCAAGAGCGTGGGTGAGTGAGGAGATACAATACACTCGGTAGGATTCGGGGTGTTGAGGGAACAATTATACAGCTATTTGACTGTGGTGTATTTCACCCTCATTCATGAGAGACCAGACGTAGACTCTTGGAATTTAAAAACTAGTCTTTATTTACGAGGGCTCTCTGCATTCTAATTAGAACAGCACAAAGCCCAGATTCAAGAATGACAGACAGTTTATACTTTGAGATGCGATTACAACAAATTAGCTTATACCAAACATGTGTTACTAGTTATCTATGTCCAATCATGACTATCAATTTAAGTATATGAGAATACTTAACCAATCACGTTAAAGGCCCGCATGGTTAATTAAACTATCCAATCTTTACAAAGGCCTTGTTGCCTAATGTTGCCTTGCAGTTAGTGATATCAGTGGTCCGATATCTGCATGTAGCCATTAAATCATCTCCCTTTTTGCTATCAGCGGACTTAACTGGGGCCATCACAATGGTACCTTGTTACACATTGTAGAATAGACCTTGAATTGCAACATATGCCTGACTAGCAACTAGCTTCTCAGAGACATACTGTATCCTTATAATATCTATGACACATGGCAATTCCATAGTCTGAAATTGAAGAATTCAACCTCTCCAGTGAAATGGTACATTTTTCAAATGGTTGTAGTACACTCTGTCCTATCTAACAATGTCCAAATTATCCTCTTCAGTGGGTATGGTGCATATAAACATAGGAATTAGGATCAGCAGGAGGCCACATGGCCCCTCGAGGCTAATTCTCCATTCAATAATATCATCGCTGATCGACCCCAAACTTCTGCCCATCCCGATAATCTTTCACCCCCTTGTTAATCAAGAATCTATCCAGCTCTCCCTTAAAAATATTCAGAGACTCTGCTTCCCCTGCCTTTTCAGGAAGAAAGTTCCAGAGAATCATGACCCTCTGAGAGAGAGAGATTTCTCCTCATGTCTGTCTTAAATGAGTAACCCCTTATTTTTAAACAGTGATCCCCTAGTTCTGTATTCTCCCTCAAGAGGAAACATCCTCTCCACATCCACCCTGTCAATACCCCTCCGGATCCATGTTTCCATCACAGAACACAGAACAGATTCCGGAATGGCAGGCAGTTATACTTTGAGATTTGAATCCAAGGAATTAGCTAATACCAATCATTTGTTACTAGTTATCTATATCTAATCATGATTATCGATTAAGTATATGAGAATACTTAACCAATCACATTAAAGGCCCGCATACTTATTAAACTACCCAATCTTCACAAAGGCACGTATGCTGCCTTGCAATTAGTGATATACAGTACAGGCCCTTCGGCCCACGTTGTTGTGCCGACCATTTATCCTAATCTAAGATCAACCTGACATACACACCTTCAATTTAATGATGTCCATGTGCCTGTCCAAGAGTCGCTTAAATGACCCTAGTGACTCTGACTCCACCACCTCTGCTGGCAGTGCATTCCACTCGCCCACCACTCTGACATCACCCCTATCCCTTCTTCCAATCACCTTAAAATTATGTCCCCTCATGATAGCCATTTCCGCCCTGGAGAAAAGTCTCTGGCTATCCACTCTATCCATGCCTCTCATCACCTTGTACACCTCTATCAAGTCACCTCTCTGCCTTCTTCGCTCCAGTGAGAAAAGCCCTAGCTCCCTCAACCTTTCTTCATAAGACATTCCTTCCAGTCCAAGCAGCATCCTGGTAAATCTACTCTGCACCCTCTCCAAAGCATCCACATCCTTCCGATAATGAGGTGACCAGAACGGGACACAATATTCCAAGTGTGGTTTAACCAGGCTTCTATAAAGCTGCAGCAAAACCTCATAGCTCTTGAACTCAATCCCCCTGTTAATGAAAGCCAACACACCATACGCCTTGTTAACAACTCTATCAACCTAGGGTGGCAACTATGTGGACCCCAAGATCCCTCTGTTCCTCCATACTTCCAAGAATCCTGCCTTTAACCCTGTATTCAGCATTCAAATTCAACCTTCCAAAATTAATCACTTCACATTTATCCAGGTAGAATTCCATCTGCCACTTCTCTGCCCAGCTCTGCATCCTGTCAATATCCTGTTGTAACCTGCAACTGCCCTTGACGCTATCTACAACTCCACCAACCTTTGTGTCATCGGCAAACATACCAACCCACCCTTCCACTTGCTCATCCAAGTCATTTATAAAAAACATAATGAGCAGAGGTCCCAGAACAGATCTCTGTGGGACACCACTTGGTCACCGACCTCCAGACAGAATACTTTCCATCCACTACCACGCGCTGTCTTCTTTCGGCCAGCCAATTCTGTATCCAGACAGCCAAATTTCTTGTAACCCATGCCACCTAACTTTCTGAATGAGCCTTATCATGGGGAACCTTATCAAATGCCTTACTGAAATCCATATACACCACATCCACTGCCCAACCTTCATCAATGTGTCTCGTCACATCCTCAAAAAATTCAATGAGGCTTGTGAGGCATGACCTGCCCCTCACAAAGCCATGTTGATTATCTTTAATCAAACTAATTTTTTCTAAATAATCATAAATCATATCTCTCAGAATCCTTCCCAGTATTTTGTTCACCACAGACGTAAGACTGATGGGTCTGTAACTCGCAGGGATTTCCCTATTCCCTTTCTTGAACAGGGGAACAACATTCACCTCCCTCCAATCATCCGGTACTACTCCAGTGGAGAGTGAGGATGCAAAGATCATCACCAACGGCACAGCAATTTCCTCCTTCACTTCCTGTAGTCCCTTGGGTATATCCCGTCAGGCCCAAGGGACTTATCTATCCTGATGCTTTTCAAAATTCCCAGCACATCCTCCTCCTTAATATCAACCTGTTTGAGCCTATTAACCTGGTTTACGCTGTTCTCACGAGCAACAAGGTCCCTCTCTCTCGTGAATTCTGAAACAAATTATTTACTTAGGGCCTCCCCAACCTCCTCAGACTTTAGCACAAGTTCCCTCCACTATCCCTGATCGGCCCTACTCTCACTCTGATCATCCTCTTATTTCTCACATAAGTGTACAACGTCTTGGGGTTTTCCCTAATCCTTCCCGACAGGGCTTTTTCATGTCCCCTTCTAACTCTCCTCAGTCCATTTTTGAGTTCCTTACTGGCTACCTTGTAACCCTCTAGAGCCGAGTCATACGCTTGCTTCCTCAACCTTATGTAAGCTTCCTTCTTCCTCTTGACAAGAAGCTCCACTTCTCTTGTCATCCAAGGCTCCTTCACCTTACCATTCCTTCCTTGTCTCAGGAGGACAAAACTATCCAGCCCTCGCAGCAAGTGCTCCTTAAACAATCCCCACATTACTGTTGTGCATTTCCTCGAGAACAACTGTTTCCAATTTATGCTCCTCAGCTCCTGTCTAATATCTTACCATACTGTCTGTTCCTATCCCTCTCTTATGAGTATGGTAAAGTTCAAGGGGTTGTGGTCACTGCCACCGAAATGCTCTCCCACCAAGACATCTGGCACCTGGCTTGGTACGTTACCAAGTACCAAACCCAATATGGCCTCCACACTAGTCAGCCTATCTACAAATTGAGTCAGGAATCCTTCCTGGACACACCTGACAAAATCTGCTCCATGCAACCCATTTGCACTAAGGAGGTTCCAGTCAATATTAGGGAATTTGAAGTCTCCCATGGCAACAACTCTGTTACTTCTGCACCTTTCCAAGATCTGCAGCCCAATCTGTTCCTCCATCTCTCTGCTGCTATTGGCGAGTCTATAGCAAACTCTCAATGAAGTGACTGCTCCTTTCTTGGGACTTCAACCCATACTGACTCAGTAGACAAACCCATCTCGTCTACCTCCTTTCCTGCAGCTGTGATGCACTCCCTAAATAACAGTGCCACTCCCCCCTCCTCCCTCACCTCCCTCCCTATTCTTCTTAAAACATCTAAACCCTGGAACATCTAACAACCATTCCTGCCCCTGTGAAATCCATGTGTCTGTAATGGCCACAACATCGTAGTTCCAAGTATTGATCCATGCTCTAAGTTCATCTCCCTTATTCCTGACACTCCTTGCATTGAAACAGACACACTTTAACCCATTCCACTGAGTGCAACTTTACCCTATCAACTGTCTATCCTTCCTCACAGACTCGCTGCATACTATTTCTGCCCATTTCAACAGCTACCTTACCCTCTGATCCATATCCTGGTGCCCACACCCCTGCCAAACTAGTTTAAACCCTCCTGAAGAGCTCTAGCAAACCTCCCACCCAGGATATTGGTGCCCTTCTAGGTGCAATCCTTCCTTCATGTACAGGTCCCACCTTCCCCAGAAGGTATCTCAATGATCCACATATCTGAAGCCTTCCCTCCTGCACCAGCCCTGTAACCACGTGTTCAGCTGCACTCGCTCTCTGTTCCTTGCCTCACTTGCACGTGGCACTGGTAGCAATCCTGAGATCACTACTCTGCTTGTCCTGCTCTTTAGCTTCCAACCGAACTCCCTAAAATCACTTTTTAGATCCTCATCTCTTTTCTTAGCAATGTCATTGGTGCCTGTGTGCACCACGACTTCTGGTTGCTCATCCTCCCCCTTAAGAATACTATAGACTCGATCCGAGACATCCCTGGCACCCGGGAGGCAACATACCTTCCAGGAATCTCGTTTGCGACCACAGAATCTCCTATCCGTTCCTCTAATCATTGAGTCTCCTATCACTATCGCTTTTCAATTGTGAGCCAAAGAACCAGGCTCAGTGCCAGATACCTGGCAGCAATGGTCATCCACTGGTAGGTTCCCCCCCACCCCCCACCCCCACCCCCCAAACAGCATCCAAAACGGTATACTTGTTTTGAAGGGGAATGGCCACAGGAGATCCCTTCACTGTCTGCCTGTTACCTTTCCTTCCCCTGACAGGGCAGCACGGTAGCAATGTGGTTAGCACAGTTGCTTCACAGCTCCAGGGCCCCAGCATCGATTCCCGGCTTGGGTCACAGTCTGTGCAGAGTCTACACTTTGTCCCCGTGTTTGCGTGGGTTTCCTCCGGGTGCTCCAGTTTCCTCCCACAGTCCAAAGATGTGCGGGTCAAGTGGATTGCCCATGCTAAATTGCCCTTAGTGTTCAAAATGGTTAAGTGGGGTTACTGGGCTACGGGGATAGGATGGAGGTGTGGGCTTGGATAAGATGCTCTTTCCAAGGGCCAGTGCAGACTCGATGGAACGAATGGCCTCCTTCAGCACTGTAAATTCTATGGCTGTAACCCTCTTGTTGCCTCTTACTCCTCTAAACTCTAGTGGATACAAACCTAACCTCTCAGAATTTACGGTGCAGAAGGAGGCCATTTAGCCCATCGAGTCTGCACCAGCTCTTGGAAAGAGCACGCCACTTAAGCCCACTCCTGCACTCTAGCCCCATGACCCCACCTAACCTTTTTGGACACCAACTGCAATTTATCATGACCAATCCACCTAACCCGCACATCTTTGGACTCTGGGAGGAAACCAGAGCATCTGGAGGAAACTCACGCTGACACGGGGACAACGTGCAGACTCCACACAGACAGTGACCCAGCGGGGAATCGAACGTGAGACCCTGGCGCTGTGAAGCTACAGTGCTATCCAATTGTGCTACCGTGCTGCCCATCTGCCTCTTTCTCCTCCTAGATTCCTGGATCTTCTGACACTCCAAAAATTGCCACCTCTGGACTCGGTGCCATCCTTGTTTTTACACCTTGGACATGACATCCGCAAACCCCTGCCAGAATCCCCTAAGCTTCGTGCATTCCCAGAACATATGGACATGGTTCGCTGGTCCTCCCGCACACCTTGTGCACCTGTCTTCTGTCCCAAAAAACCTGCTTATCCGGGCCACTGTCATGTGAGCCCGGTGAACGACCTTAAATTGTATCAGACTGAGCCTGGCGCATATTGCTCAATGCATCAGCCCAGAGACCATCCTCTATCCTCCTAACTCCTCTCCCCGTTTGCGTTTCAACTCCTCGGTCTGCATTTCCTCTGACCCCATGAGTTCTTTATAGATGTCCGAAACCCTCCCGTCTCCCACCCTCACTCTGGAAACTACCCCGTCCTGTATCCCCCTTGGTGGTAGGAGTGGGAAGGTTGAGACCTGCCTGCGTAGGAAATCTCGCGCCTGCAGGTACCTAAAGTCATTCCCTCCCGTCAATTCAAATTTCTCCTCCAACTCCCTCAGGCTGGGAAAGCTCCCCTCTATAAACAGATCTCCCATCCTCTCAATCCCTGCTGTTTGCCATCTCCGAAACCCTCCATCCAGCCTCCCCGGGGCAAACTGGTGATTATTGCAGATTGGAGACCGGACCAAGGACTCCAGCATCCCCTTTTTTACTTGCGGGGTCTTGCCTGCCCATACAAAGCCAGGGATCACCTTGTTTAGATTTCCCCTATCAGTCGATCTGTCTGTGCTCTATCTACCTTCTCCCTGCGGACCCGGATCAAAATCAGCTCCCCTCTGACCACCGCCTTCAGCGCCTCCCAGACCATTGCAGCCAAGATTTCCCCTGTGTCATTAACTTCCAGATAGTACTGAATACAGTTCCTCACCCGCCTGCACACCACCTCATCTGCGAACAGTACGACATCTAATCTACAAGCGGGCGTTGGCCACCCTGCTTGCTCACCTGTAAGTCCACCCAGTGCGGGGCATGATCCGGGACCGTGATTGCTGAATGCTCAGTGTCCACTACCCCTGTCAGTAAAGTCCTGTTCAGGATGAAAACGTTGATCCGGGAGTACACTTTATGTACATGTGAGTAGAAAGAGAGCTCCTTCACTCTCAGCCACCCAATCTTTCACGGGTCCACTCCCCCCATCTGCTCCATAAACCCACTTAGCTCCTTTGCCATTGCAGGCACCCTGCATGTCCTTGAGGTCGACCGGTCTAACCCAGGATCAATGACTGTGTTGAAGTGCCCCCCCCCCGCCACCCCCATGACCAACTTATGCGAGTCCAGGTCCGGGATCTTCCCCAACATCCTCCTTATAAACTCCACATCATCCCAGTTTGGCGCGTACACATTCACGAGTACCACCGGCAGCCCTTCCAGCTTCCCACTAACCATGATATACTGCCCCACCACATCCGCAACTATTCTTCCCGCCTCGAATGACAGTCGCTTATTAATCAGGATCGCGACCCCTCGAGTCCAGCCCCGAGTGAAATACCTGCCCGACCCATCCCTTCCTTAATCTAGTCTGATCGGTTAACCTAACACGTCCGCCTTCAATCCCCTCAAATGCGCAAACACGCGTGCCCTCTTAACCGGCCCATTTAGCCGTCGAATGTTCCACGTGATCAGCCTGGTCGGGGGGCTTCTGCTCCACCGATCAGCCATCATCTTTCTTAGGCCAATTCCCAGCATGCGCCACGTGCGCCCACAGGCCCGCCCCTTGGGCAGCTTCCATCCCTGACCTCCCTTTCATTGTTTAGATTTTAACCTTTGGTTTTATTCTTGCTGCCGAAATGGACAATTTCACATTTATCCACATTATTCTCCATTTTACCAGATCTTTGTCCTTTCACTTAACCAATATCCTTTTGCAGCCGCCTTGTGCACTAACCTCCCATCTCAGTATCTCCCTGTGTGCACTAGCACTCCATCTCTATCTCCCGTATACACTAACTCCCCATCGCAGTATCTCCTCCTGTTCACTAACTCCCCATCACAGTATCTCCCCGTGTACCCCAGCACTACTTCTCAGTGTCTCTCTATGTACACAACACTCTATCTCAGTATCTCCCCCGTCGCAGTATTTCCCGTGTACCCTAATAATAATAATTGCTTATTGTCACAAGTAGGCTTCAGTGAAGTTACTGTGAATAGCCCTTAGTCGCCACATTGCGCCGCCTGTTCAGTGAGGCCGGTACGGGGATTGAACCCACGCTGCTGCCTTGTTCTGCATTACAAACAAGCTGTTTAGCCCACTGTACTAAACCATCCTCTTAGCACTCCATCTCAGTCATGGCATTAAGGGTAAAGTAGTAGCATGGATAAAGGATTGGTTAATTAATAGAAAGCAAAGAGTGGGGATTAATGGGTGTTTCTCTGGTTGGCAATCAGTAGCTAGTGGTGTCCCTCAGGGATCCGTGTTGGGCCCACAATTGTTCACAATTTACATAGATGATTTGGAGTTGGGGACCAAGGGCAATGTGTCCAAGTTTGCAGATGACACTAAGATGAGTGGTAAAGCGAAAAGTGCAGAGGATACTGGAAGTCTGCAGAGAGATTTGGATAGGTTAAGTGAATGGGCTAGGGTCTGGCAGATGGAATACAATGTTGACAAATGTGAGGTTATCCATTTTGGTAGGAATAACAGCAAACGGGATTATTATTTAAACGATAAAATATTAAAGCATGCTGCTGTGCAGAGAGACCTGGGTGTGCTAGTGCATGAGTCACAGAAAGTTGGTTTACAGGTGCAACAGGTGATTAAGAAGGCAAATGGAATTTTGTCCTTCATTGCTAGAGGGATGGAGTTTAAGACTAGGGAGGTTATGTTGCAATTGTATAAGGTGTTAGTGGGGCCACATCTGGAGTATTGTGTTCAGTTTTGGTCTCCTTACTTGAGAAAGGACATGTTCTGTGCTGTATTTCTCTATAATACTGGCACTGGAGGGTGTGCAGAGGAGATTCACTAGGTTAATCCCAGAGCTGAAGGGGTGAGATTACGAGGAGAGGTTGAGTAGACTGGGACTGTACTCGTTGGAATTTAGAAGGATCTTATAGAAACATATAAAATTATGAAGGGAATAGATAGGATAGATGCGGGAAGGTTGTTTCCACTGATGGGTGAAAGCAGAACTCGGGGTCATAGCCTCAAAATAAGAGGAAGTAGATTCAGGACTGAGTTTAGGAGGAACTTCTTCACCCAAAGGGTTGTGAATCTATGGAATTCCTTGCCCAGTGAAGCAGTTGAGGCTCCTTCATTAAATGTTTTTAAGGTAAAGATAGATAGTTTTTTTGAAGAATAAAGGGATTAAGGGTTATGGTGTTCGGGCCGGAAAGTGGAGCTGAGTCCACATAAGATCCGCCATGATCTCATTGAATGGCGGAGCAGGCTCGAGGGGCCAGATGGCCTACTCCTGCTCCTAGTTCTTATGTTCTTATGTTCTCTCTCCGTGTCCACTAACTCCCCATCACAGTATCTCCCCGTGTACACTAACTCCCCATCACAGTATCTCCCCATGTACACTAACTCCCCATCACAATATCCCCCCGTGTACACTAACTCCCCATATGTTCTTATGTTCTCTCTCCGTGTCCACTAACTCCCAGTCGCAGTATCTCACCATGTACACTAACTCCCCATCACAGTATCTCCCCATGTACCTTAGCATTCCATCTCAGTATCTCCCCATGTACACGCACTCCCCATCGCAGTAACTCCCCGTGTACACTAACTCCCGATCGCAGTATCTCCCCGTGTACACTAATTCTCCATCTCCGTATCTCTCCGTGTATGCTAGCACTCTATCTCAGTAACTCCTCCTGTGCACAAACTCCTAATCGCAGTATCTCCCCCTGAACACTAACCTCCTATCGCAGTATCTCCCCCTGTACACTAACTCTCCATCTCAGTCTCTCTCCGTGTACACGAGCACTCCATCTCAGTATCTCCCTCGTATCCTAACTCCCCGTCTCAGTATCTCCCCGTGTACATCAACCCCCATTGCAGTATCTCCCCTTGTACACTGACCCCTGTCGCAGTTTCTCCCCATGTACACTAACTCCCCATCACAGTATCTCCCCATGTACACTAACTCCCCATCACAATATCCCCCCGTGTACATGAACTCCCCATCACAGTATCTCCCTGTGTGCACTAACTCCCCATCGCAGTATCTCCCCGTGTACACTAACTCCCCATCGCAGTATCTCCCCGTGTACACTAACTCCCCATCACAATATCCCCCCGTGTACATGAACTCCCCATCACAGTATCTCCCCGTGTACACTAACTCCCCATCACAGTATCTCCCCGTGTACACTAACTCCCCATCACAGTATCTCCCTGTGTACACTAACTCCCCATCGCAGTATCTTGCCATGTACATTAACTCCCCATCACAATATCCCCCCCGTGTACACTAACTCCCCATCGCAGTATCTTGCCATGTACATTAACTCCCCATCACAATATCCCCCCCGTGTACATGAACTCCCCATCACAGTATCTCCCCGTGTACACTAACTCCCCATCACAGTATCTCCCCGTGTACACTAACTCCCCATCGCAGTATCTCCCCGTGTACACTAACTCCCCATCACAGTATCTCCCCGTGTACACTAACTCCCCATCACAGTATCTCCCCGTGTACACTAACTCCCCATCGCAGTATCTTGCCATGTACATTAACTCCCCATCACAGTATCTCCCCGTGTACATTAACTCCCCATCACAATATCCCCCCGTGTACACTAACTCCCCATCACAATATCCCCCCCGTGTACATGAACTCCCCATCACAGTATCTCCCTGTGTGCACTAACTCCCCATCACAGTATCTCCCCATGTACACTAACTCCCCATCACAGTATCTCCCCATGTACACTAACTCCCCATCACAATATCCCCCCGTGTACACTAACTCCCCATCACAGTATCTCCCCGTGTACACTAACTCCCCATCACAGTATCTCCCTGTGTGCACTAACTCCCCATCACAGTATCTCCCCGTGTGCACTAACTCCCCATCACAGTATCTCCCTGTGTGCACTAACTCCCCATCACAGTATCTCCCTGTGTACACTAACTCCCCATCACAGTATCTCCCCGTGTACACTAACTCCCCATCACAGTATCTCCCCGTGTACACTAACTCCCCATCACAGTATCTCCCCGTGTACACTAACTCCCCATCGCAGTATCTTGCCATGTACATTAACTCCCCATCACAATATCCCCCCGTGTACATGAACTCCCCATCACAGTATCTCCCCGTGTACACTAACTCCCCATCACAGTATCTCCCTGTGTACACTAACTCCCCATCACAGTATCTCCCCGTGTACATGAACTCCCCATCACAGTATCTCCCCATGTACACTAACTCCCCATCACAGTATCTCCCCGTGTACACTAACTCCCCATCACAGTATCTCCCCGTGTACATGAACTCCCCATCACAGTATCTCCCCGTGTACACTAACTCCCCATCACAGTATCTTGCCATGTACATGAACTCCCCATCACAGTATCTCCCTGTGTGCACTAACTCCCCATCACAGTATCTCCCCGTGTACACTAACTCCCCATCGCAGTATCTTGCCATGTACATTAACTCCCCATCACAATATCCCCCCCGTGTACATGAACTCCCCATCACAGTATCTCCCTGTGTGCACTAACTCCCCATCACAGTATCTCCCCATGTACACTAACTCCCCATCACAGTATCTCCCCATGTACACTAACTCCCCATCACAATATCCCCCCGTGTACATGAACTCCCCATCACAGTATCTCCCCGTGTACACTAACTCCCCATCACAGTATCTCCCTGTGTGCACTAACTCCCCATCACAGTATCTCCCCGTATACACTAACTCCCCATCACAGTATCTCCCCGTGTGCACTAACTCCCCATCACAGTATCTCCCCGTGTACACTAACTCCCCATCGCAGTATCTTGCCATGTACATTAACTCCCCATCACAATATCCCCCCCGTGTACATTAACTCCCCATCACAATATCCCCCCGTGTACACTAACTCCCCATCACAGTATCTCCCCGTGTACACTAACTCCCCATCACAGTATCTCCCCGTATACACTAACTCCCCATCACAGTATCTCCCCGTGTACACTAACTCCCCATCGCAGTATCCCCCCGTGTACACTAACTCCCCATCACAGTATCTCCCTGTGTGCACTAACTCCCCATCACAGTATCTCCCCGTGTACACTAACTCCCCATCACAGTCTCTCCCCGTGTACACTAACTCCCCATCGCAGTATCCCCCCGTGTACATGAACTCCCCATCACAGTATCTCCCCGTGTGCACTAACTCCCCATCGCAGTATCTCCCCGTGTACACTAACTCCCCATCGCAGTATCTTGCCATGTACATTAACTCCCCATCACAATATCCCCCCCGTGTACATGAACTCCCCATCACAGTATCTCCCTGTGTGCACTAACTCCCCATCACAGTATCTCCCCATGTACACTAACTCCCCATCACAATATCCCCCCGTGTACACTAACTCCCCATCACAGTATCTCCCCGTGTACACTAACTCCCCATCACAGTATCTCCCCATGTACACTAACTCCCCATCACAATATCCCCCCGTGTACACTAACTCCCCATCACAGTATCTCCCTGTGTACACTAACTCCCCATCACAGTATCTCCCTGTGTGCACTAACTCCCCATCACAATATCCCTCCGTGTACACTAACTCCCCATCACAATATCCCCCCGTGTACACTAACTCCCCATCACAGTATCTTGCCATGTACATTAACTCCCCATCACAATATCCCCCGTATACACTAACTCCCCATCGCAGTATCTTGCCATGTACATTAACTCCCCATCACAATATCCCCCCGTGTACATGAACTCCCCATCACAGTATCTCCCTGTGTGCACTAACTCCCCATCGCAGTATCTCCCCGTGTACACTAACTCCCCATCGCAGTATCTCCCCGTGTACACTAACTCCCCATCACAATATCCCCCCGTGTACATGAACTCCCCATCACAGTATCTCCCCGTGTACACTAACTCCCCATCACAGTATCTCCCCGTGTACACTAACTCCCCATCACAGTATCTCCCCGTGTACACTAACTCCCCATCACAGTATCTCCCCGTGTACACTAACTCCCCATCACAGTATCTCTCCGTGTACACTAACTCCCCATCACAGTATCTCCCCGTGTACACTAACTCCCCATCACAGTATCTCCCCGTGTACACTAACTCCCCATCACAGTATCTCCCCGTGTACATGAACTCCCCATCACAGTATCTCCCTGTGTACACTAACTCCCCATCACAGTATCTCCCCGTGTACACTAACTCCCCATCACAGTATCTCCCCGTGTACACTAACTCCCCATCGTAGTATCTTGCCATGTACATTAACTCCCCATCACAGTATCTCCCCGTGTAAACTAACTCCCCATCACAGTGTCTCGCCGTGTACATTAACTCCCCATCACAATATCCCCCCCTGTATTCTCGCACTCTGTCTCACTATCTCCCCATACGCTAACTGCCGATCACAGTGTCTCCCATGTACACTAACTCTCCATCACATTATCTCCCCGTGTACACTAACTCACTCAGTATCTCCTGTGTACACTAGCACTCCATCTCAGTATCTCCCATGTACACTCACTCCCTATCACCATTTCTCCCCTCATGCACTCGCACTCCATCTCCATATCTCCCATGTACACTCACTCCCAATCACAGAAACTCTCCATATACACTTGCACTCTATCACAGTATCTCCTCATCTATACTAACTCCCCATTATGGTATCTCCTTTGTACACTAGTTCCCCATCACAGTATCTCAACGTATACATAGCACTCCATCTCAGTATGTCCTGCGTACACGGACTCTCCCATCACAGTTTCTCCCGAGTACGCTAATTCCCTATCACAGTATCTCCCCATATACATAGCACTCCATCTCATAGGGGCGGCACCACAGCACAATGGTTAGCACAGTTGCTGCACTGCACCAGGGTCCCAGGTGCGATTCCCGGGTCACTGTCTGTGCGGAGTCTGCACGCTCTTCCTGGGTCTGCATGGGTTTCCTCCGGGTGCTCCGGTTTCCTCCCACAAGTCCAGAAAGACGTGCTTGTTAGGTAATTTGGACATTCTGAATTCTCCCTCTGTGTACCCGAACAGGCGCCGGAATGTGGTGACTAGGAGCTTTTCACAGTAACTTCATTGCAATGTCAATGTAAGCCTACTTGTGACAATAAAGATGCCTAAAAATTTGTATCTCCCCATGTAATCTGGCACTCCATCTCAATATCTCCCGTGTACACTAACTCCCTTTCACAGTATCTCCCTGTGTGCACTAACTCTCATCTCCCCATCTACAAGGAGCTGGTTTAGCACAGGGCTAAATCGCTGGCTTTGAAAGCAAACCAAGGCAGGCCAGCAGCACAGTTCAATTCCTGTATCAGCCTCCCCGAACAGGCGCCGGAATGTGGCGACTAGGGGCTTTTCACAGTAACTTCATTTGAAGCCTACTTGTGACAATAAGCAATTTTCATTTCATTTCACTAACTCCTCCTTGAAGTTTGTGTTGTCTCAACTCGGTGAGTCCTGGGCAGGTTCTGAGATGATCCCCAGGAAGTGTTGCTGTGGTGAGTCTGTAAGCTCTGGTTCCTATCTTTTCTTATAATTTGCACCTCCTTTAACCTGTAGCAACAAGTTTTCTTTGAAACATGACTTTGTATCAAAAATGACCTCTGCAAACCTCTGCACTTATCATGCAGATGTGTACAAATTGTTTCTTTTGTACAGGTTCATAATTCATTGCCTTAACATTAATCTTCAGCTTCTTTTGTCTTTAGATGACCCAGTGAATATCTTCAAGCACCAACCCCAACCACCACACTCTGTGCTCAAGTTCCTCCAGGATGCTTTTACTGAAAAGGACACAGCGAGAATATTTTACCGCACTGACATGATGGTGATGATTGATATCATTGTGCGTCAGATCTCAGACCTTTCGCCAGGAGAAAAGGTCAGAACAATACAGCAATACTAATGAATTTCTTCACTAACCCAATATTAACACTGGCTGGGATTTTACACAGGTTGGCAGAAGGTGTACAACATTATCATGGGTAAATGAGGTTGGAGGGAAGTATTGAGTTGTAAATAAGAGACTATTATGTAAATACTTGGAACTATGATGTCGGTGCCATTACAGAGACCTGGTTGAGGGAAGGACAGGATTGGCAGCTAAACATAGGACATGGACATAGAACATTAGAACAGTACAGCACAGTACAGGCCCTTCAGCCCACAGTGTTGTGCCGACCATTTAATGCTGATGCCGACCAAGATCAACCTAACCTACACCCCTTCAAGTTACTGCTGTCCATGTGCCTGTGTAAGAGTCGTTTAAATGTCCCTAATGCCTCTGACTCCACCACCTCCACTGGCAGTGCATTCCACACACCCACCACTCTCTGTGTAAAGAACCTACCTCTGACATCTCCCCTATACCTTCCCCCAATCACCTTTAAATTATGTCCCCTCGTGACAATTTCCGCACTGGGGAAAAGTCTCTGGCGATCCACTCCATCCATGCCTCTCATCACCTTGTACACCTCTATCAAGTCATCTCACTGCCTTCATCGCTCCAGTGAGAATATCCCTAGCTCCCTCAACCTTTCTTCATAAGACATGTCCTCCAGTCCAGGCAGCATCCTCTACACCCTCTCCAAAGCATCCACATACTTCTTTTTGCTGCAGCAAAACCTCGTGGCTCTGAAACTCAATCCCCCTGTTAATGAAAGCCAACACACCATATGCCTTCTTAACAACCCTATCAACTTGGGTGGCAACTTTGAGGGATCTATGCACAAAGACCCCAAGATCCCTCTGTTCCTCCACACTTCCAAGAATCCTGCCTTCAACCCTGTATTCAGCATTCAAATTCGACCTTCCAAAATGAATCACTTCACATTTATCAAGGTTGAACTCCATCTGCCACTTCTCAGCCCAGCTCTACATCCTGTCAATGTCCTGTTGTAACCTGCAAGAACTCTCAACACTATCTACAACTCCCCCAACATTCGTGTCATCGGCAAACTTACCAACCCACACTTCCACTTCTTCATCCAAGCCATTTATAAAAACAACAAATAGCAGAGGTACCAGAACAGATCCTTGTGGGACACCACTGGTCACGGACCTCCAGGCGGAATACTTTCCATCCACTACTACTCGCTGTCTTCTGCCAGCCAATTCTGTATATAGACAGCCAAATTTCCCTGTATTCCATGCCCCCTAACTTGCTGAATGACCCTACCATGGGGAACCTTATCAAATGCCTTACTGAAGTCCATGTACACCACATCCACTGCGCGACCTTCATCAATGTGTCTCGTCACATCCTCAAAGAATTCAATGAGACTTGTGAAGCATGACCGGCCCCTCACAAAGCCATGCTGACTATCTTTAATCAAACTATGTTTTTCTAAATAGTCATAAATCCTATCACTCAGAATCCTTTCCAATATTTTGATCACCACAGACGCAAGACTGACTGGTCTGTAATTCCCAGGGATTTCCCTATTCCCTTTCTTGAACAGGGGAACAACATTCACCTCCCTCCAATCATCCGGTACTAGTCCAGTGGAGACTGAGGACATAAAGATCATCGCCAACAGCGCAGCAATCTCCTCCCTCACTTCTCGTAGTAACCTTGGGTATATCCCGTCAGGCCCAGGGGACTTATCTATCCTGATGCTTTTCAAAATTTCCAGCACATCCTCCTTAATATCCATCTGTTTGTGTCTATTAACCTGGTTCACACTGTTCCCATGGGAAACAAGGTCCCTCTCTCTAGTGAATACTGAAGCAAATTATTCATTTAGGGCCTCCCCCATCTCCTCAGACTCCAGGGACAAGTTCCCTCCACTGTCCCTGATCAGCCCTACTCTCACTCTGATCATCCTCTTATTTCCCACTTAAGTGTAGAACGCCTTGGGGTTTTCCCTAATTCTTCCCGCCAGGGCTTTTTCATGTCCCCTTCTAGCTCTCCTCAGTCCATTTTTGAGTTCCTTCCTGGCTACCTTGTAACCCTCTAGTCGAGTCAGATCCTTGCTTCCCCAACTTTACGTAAGCTGCCTTCTTCCTCTTGACTAGAACCTCCACTTCTCTTGTCATCCAAGGCTCCTTTACCTTGTCTCCGTGGGATAAAACTATTCAGCACTCGCAGCAAGTGCTCCTTAAACAATCCCCACATTACTGTTGTGCATTTCCCCAAGAATAATTGTTCCCACTTTATGCTCCTCAGCTCCTGTCTAACAGCAGTATAATTTCCCCTCCCCTCAATTAAATACCTTCCCATGCTGTGTGTTCCTATCCCTCTCCATGACTATGGTAAAGGTCAAGGAGTTCTCGTCAATGTCACCGAAATGCTCTTACCGAGACATTTGACACCTGGCCTGTTTCGTTGACAAGCACCAAGTCCAGTATGGCCTATCGGCCATATGTCCCAGTCGGCCTATCTATATATTGAGTCAGGAATCCAGGTGCACACCTGACAAAATCTGCTCCATCCAATCCTTAGGAGGTTCCAGTCAATATTAGGGAAGTTGAAGTCACCCATGACAACAACTTTGTTACTTCGGCACTTTTCCAATCACACATTCCGCCCAATCTGTTCCTCCATCTCTCTGCTGCTATTGAGGGTCTATAGAAAACTCCCAACAAAGTGACTGCTCCTTTCTTGTTTCTGACTTCCACCCATACTGACTCAGTAGACAAACCCTCCTCAACTACCTCCTTTTCTGCAGCTGCAGTGCACTCCCTAATTAACAGTGCCACTCCCCCTCCTCTTTTACCTCCCTCCCTATTTTTCGGAAAACATCTAAACCCCGGAACATCTACCAGCCATTCCTGCCCCTGGGAAATCCATATAGAACATAGAACATAGAACAGTACAGCACAGAACAGGCCCTTCGGCCCTCAATGTTGTGCCAAGCCATGATCACCCTACTCAAACCCACGTATCCACCCTATACCCGTAACCCAACAACCCCCCCCCTTAACCTTACTTTTATTAGGACACTACGGGCAATTTAGCATGGCCAATCCACCTAACCCGCACATCTTTGGACTGTGGGAGGAAACCGGAGCACCCGGAGGAAACCCACGCACACAGGGGAGAACGTGCAGACTCCACACAGACAGTGACCCAGCCGGGAATCAAACCTGGGTCCCTGGAGCTGTGAAGCATTTATGCTAACCACCATGCTACCCTGCTTCCGTAATGGCCACAACATCGTACTTCCAAGTATTGATCCATGGTCTAAGTTCATCTCCCTGATTCCTGACACTCCTTGCATTGAAACAGACACACTTTAACCCATTCCACTGAGTGAAACTTTACCCTATCAACTGTCTATCCTTCCTCACAGACTCGCTGCATACTATTTCTGCCCATTTCAACAGCTACCTTACCCTCTGATCCATATCCTGGTGCCCACACCCCGGCCAAACTAGTTTAAACCCTCCTGAAGAGCTCTAGCAAACCTCCCACCCAGGATATTGGTGCCCTTCTAGGTGCAATCCGTCCTTCATGTACAGGTCCCACCTTCCGCAGAAGGTATCTCAATGATCTACATATCTGAAGCCTTCCCTCCTGCATCAGCCCTGTAACCACGTGTTCAGCTGCACTCGCTCTCTGTTCCTTGCCTCACTTGCACGTGGCACCGGTAGCAATCCTGAGATCACTACTCTGCTTGTCCTGCTCTTTAGCTTCCAACCTAACTCCCTAAAATTACTTTTTAGATCCTCATCCCTTTTCTTAGCAATGTCGTTGGTGCCTATGTGAACTGTGACTTCTGGTTGCTCACCCTCCCCCTTAAGAATCCTGTAGACTCGATCCGAGGCATCCCTGGCCCTGGCACCCGGGAGGCAACATACCTTCCGGGACTCTCGATCGCGATCACATAATCTCCTATCCATTCCCCTCACCATTGAGTCTCCTATCGCTACTGCTTTTCTATTCTCCTGCTTCCCTGCTGAGCCCCAGAGCCAGACTCAGTGGCAGAGACCTGGCTGCCAGGGCCTTCCCCCGGTAGGTTATCCCCCCCACCCAGCAGCATCCAAAATAATATACTTGTTTTGAAGGGGAACGGCCACAAGGGATCCCTGCACTGTCTGCCCATTTGTTTTCCTTCCCCTGTCTGTAACCCAGCTACTCTTGTCCTGTACCTTGGGTGTTGCTACCTCCCTGTAACTTTTCTCTGTTACCCCCTCTGCCTCCCGGATGATCCAAAGTTCATCCAGCTCCAGTTCCCTAACACGGTCTCTGAGGAGCTGGAGTTGGGTGCACTTCCTGCAAGTATAGTCAGCGGTGACACCGGTGGTATCCCTCACCACCCACATCCTACAGGAGGAGCAAGCAACTGCACTAGTCTCCATCCCCTCTTACTTTACAGAGTATAGCTGCCCTGTAGACCAACTGGAACTCTGCCCTCCGACTCTGCTCCCAGTCAGCTGCACTCTCTGTAAACTCCCGGCTCCCTTCTCGCTCTGTGAGGAAATGAAATGAAAGGAGGACCTTGCTCCCTCCTCACCTAACTCACTCAGTCACCAAACTCTCACTATAGCACTCAAATGCACCCACATTTAGCACTCAGTGCAAACAAAGTCTGCCCTGTAGCTGGCTCACCTTTATACTGTGACTCTAGTCTCTGAAAACTGGCCTAATCCAATTACCTAATTAACAAGCTCCAGCTGCAAGTAGAACCTTTGTTTAAAGCTGATTTAAACATTCCAGGATTTAGATGTTTCAGGTGGGATAGAAGGGGATGTAAAAGGTGTGGAAGAGTTGCGCTACTGGTTAGGGAGAATATCACAGCTGTACCTCAGAGGGTAGTGAGGCTGTATGGGTAGAGATCAGGAATAAGAAGGGTGCAGTCACAATGTTGGGGGTTTACTACAGGCCTCCCAGCAGCCAGCGGAAGATAGAGGAACAGATAGGTAGACAGATTTTGGAAAGGACTAATAGCAACAAGGTCATTGTGATAGGAGACTTTAACTTCCCCAATATTGACTGGGACTCACTTAGTGCTCGGGGCTTGGATGGGGCAGCGTTTGTAAGGAGCATCTAGGAGGGCTTCTTAAAACAATATGTGGATAGTCCAACTAGGGAAGGGGCTGTACTGGACCTGATATTGGGGAATGAGCCTGGCCAGGTGGTAGAAGTTTCAGTCGGGGAGCACTTTGGGAACAGTGACCACAATTCAGTAAGTTTTAAAGTGTTGGTGGACAAGGATAAGAGTGGTCCTAGGTTGAATGTGCTAAATTGGGGGAAGGCTAATTATAACAATATTAGGCGGGAACTGAAGAATCTAGATTTGGGTGGATGTTTGACGGTAAATTAACATTGGGAGGCTTTCAAACGTCAGTTGAAAGGAATTCAGGACCGGCATATGTTCCTGTGAGGACGAAGGATAGATATGGCAAATTTTGGGAACCTTGAATAACGAGAGATATTGTAGGCCTCGTCAAAAATAAAATGGAGGCATTTGTCAGGGCTACAAGTTTATACAAAGTAATAAATTAATTAACTAATCAGAGATGGCTGGGCAGGTGATGTGCTGTAGCTGAATGATGTGGGAGCTGGCTGTTCCCCTTGTGAATGGCAATGACCACATCTGCAGCAAGTGTTGGTTGCTGGAAGAACTCCGGCTCAGAGTTGATGATCTGGAATCTGAGCTTCAAACACTGCGGCACATCCGGGAGGGGGAGAGTTACCTGGACACTTTGTTTCAGGAGGCAGTCACACCTGGGAGATTAAGTAATTCACATTCAGTAAGTGATCAGGGATTTCAGAGTGTGACTGTTAGTGAGGCAGGCAGGGGGAACCTGAGTTCAGGAGTGCAGGAGCCTCCGCCCTTGACCTTGTCCAACAGGTATGAGACTCTTGCTCCCTGTATGGATGATGAAAAGGGCTCTGGACAGGATGAGCCAGCTGACCATGGTACCATGGTGCAGAAGGCCATTCAAGAGGGGGGAGTAAAAAGACAAGTAGTTGTTATAGGGGATTCTATAATTAGGGGGACAGATAGTATCCTATGCAAGCCGGATCGGGAGTCTCGCATGGTGTGTTGCCTGCCCGGTGCCAGGGTGCGGGACATCTCTGACCGGCTTGAAAGGATATTGGAGCGGGAGGGGGAGGATCCAGTTGTTGTGGTCCACGTTGGGACTAACAACATAGGTAAAGCTAGGGTGGAGGACCTGTTCGGGGACTATCAAGCACTGGGAAGAAAATTGAAATACAGGTCCTCAAGGGTCATAATCTCCGGATTACTGCCCGAGCCACGTGCCAATTGGCATAGGGACAAGAAAATCAGGGAAGTAAACACGTGGCTAAGGGATTGGTGTGGGAAAGAGGGATTCCACTTCATGGGACATTGGCATCAGTTTTGGAACCGGGGGGATCTGTACCGTTGGGACGGGCTCCACCTGAACCGATCTGGAACCAGTGTTCTAGCAAAGAGGATAAATAGGGTGGTCAGTAGGACTTTAAACTTCTGAGTTGGGGGGAAGGGAAAGTGAAAGCGACAGGGAGCATGGAGTTAAATGGCAAGATACGCAGGAGGATAACATGTAGGCAGGTGGATTTAAGCTTGATGCAGACTAGGAATTCAACAAAAAGGAAGGATAACTTTGGACATCTTAGGACTTCCAATATCTGTAATGATAAGAAAGTTAGCATTAAGGTACTTTACCTGAATGCTCGTAGCATTTGTAACAAAGTAGACGAACTAATGGCACAGATCATCGTGAATGATTATGATGTGGTTGGCATCACAGAGACATGGCTGCAGGGGGTTCAGGACTGGCAGTTAAACATCCAAGGATATACAACCTATCGAAAAGACAGGGAGGTGGGCCGAGGGGGTGGGGTTGCCTTGTTAGTTAAGAACAAAATTAAATCTATGGCACTAAACAACATAGGGTCGGATGATGTGGAGTCTGTTTGGGTAGAATTGAGGAACCACAAAGGCAAAAAAACCATAATGGGAGTTATGTACAGACCTCCTAATAGTGGTCAGGACCAGGGGCGCAACATGTACCGGGAAATAGAAAAGGCATGTCAGAAAGGCAAGGTCACGGTGATCATGGGGGACTTCAATATGCAGGTGGATTGGGTAAATAACGTAGCCAGTGGATCCAAAGAAAAGGAATTCATGGAATGCTTACAAGATGGCTTTTTGGAACAGCTTGTCATGGAGCCCACAAGGGAGCAGGCTATTCTGGACCTAGTGCTCTGTAATGAACCAGACTTTATAAAAGATCTTAAAGTAAGGGAACACTTAGGAAGCAGCGATCATAATATGGTTGAGTTCAGTCTGCAGTTTGAAAGAGAGAAGGCAAAATCGGATGTAATGGTGTTACAGTTAAATAAAGGTAATTACGAGGGCATGAGAGAGGAACTGGCGAAAATCGACTGGAAGCAGACCCTAGTGGGGAAGACAGCAGAGCAAAAATGGCAGGAGTTTGTATGCATAATTGAGGACACTGTACAGAGGTTCATTCCCAAGAAAAGAAAGATTATCCGGGGAGGGATTAGACAGCCATGGCTGACAAAGGAGGTCAGGAAATGTATCAAAGAAAAAGAGAGATCCTATAAAGTGGCCAAAAGCACTGGGAAATCAGAAGATTGGGAAGGCTACAAAAACAAACAGAGGTTAACAAAGAGACAAATAAGGAAGGAGAGGATCAAATATGAAGGCAGGCTAGCCAGTAATATAAGAAATGATAGTAAAAGTTTCTTTCAATCCATAAGAAACAAACGACAGGCCAAAGTAGACATTGGGCCAATTCAAACTGATTCCGGAAGGCTAGTGATGGGAGACGAGGAAATGGCTGGAGAACTTAATAAGTACTTTGCGTCTGTCTTCACAGTGGAAGACATGAGTAATATCCCAAAAATTATAGAGGGTCAGGGGGCTGAGTTGAGTATGGTTGCCATTACAAAAGAGATGGTGCTAAAAAAGCTAAAAGGTCTTAAAATTGACAAATCTCCTGGCCCCGATGGGCTACACCCTAGAATTCTGAGAGAGGTGGCTGAAGAAATAGCGGAAGCGTTGGTTGAGATCTTTCAAAAATCACTGGAGGCAGGGAAAGTCCCGGACGATTGGAAGATCGCTGTTGTAACCCCCTTGTTCAAGAAAGGATCAAGACAAAAGATGGAAAATTATAGGCCAATTAGCCTAACCTCGGTTGTTGGTAAAATTCTAGAATCGATCGTTAAGGATGAGATTTCTAAATTCTTGGAAGAGCAGGGTCGGATTAGAACAAATCAACATGGATTTAGTAAGGGGAGGTCGTGCCTGACGAACCTGTTAGAATTCTTTGAGGAGGTGACAAGTAGGTTAGACCAGGGAAACCCAGTGGATGTGGCCTATCTGGATTTCCAAAAGGCCTTTGATAAGGTGCCACACAGGAGGCTGCTGAGTAAGGTGAGGGCCCATTGGCTGTCTGACAGAAGGCAGAGAGTTGGGATAAAAGGTTCTTTTTCGGAATGGCAGCCGGTGACCAGCGGTGTCCCACAGGGTTCAGTGTTGGGGCCACAGCTGTTCACCATATATATTAATGATCTGGATGAAGGGACTGGGGGCATTCTAGCGAAGTTTGCCGATGATACGAAGTTAGGTGGTCAGGCAGGTAGTGCTGAGGAAGTGGGGAGGCTGCAGAAGGATCTAGACAGTTTGGGAGAGTGGTGCAGGAAATGGCTGATGCAATTCAACGTGAGAAAATGTGAGGTCTTGCACTTTGGAAAAAAGAATCCAAGCATAGACTACTTTCTAAACGGTGAAAAAATTCATAATGCCAAAGTACAAAGGGATCTGGGAGTGCTAGTCAAGGATTCCCTAAAGGTAAACATGCAGGTTGAATCTGTGATTAAGAAAGCGAATGCAATGTTGTCATTTATCTCAAGAGGGTTGGAATATAAAAGCAGCGATGTGCTACTGAGCCTTTATAAGGCTCTGGTTAGGCCCCATTTGGAGTACTGTGTCCAGTTTTGGGCCCCACATCTCAGGAAGGACATACTGGCACTGGAGCGTGTCCAGCGGAGATTCACACGGATGATCCCTGGAATGGCGGGTCTAACATATGATGAACGGCTGAGGATCCTGGGATTGTATTCATTGGAGTTTAAAATGTTAAGGGGAGATCTAATAGAAACTTACAAGATAATACATGGCTTAGAAAGGGTGGACGCAAAGAAACTGTTTCCGTTAGGCGAGGAGACGAGGACCCGTGGGCACAGCCTTAGAATTAGAGGGGGTAAATTCAGAACAGAAATGCGGAGACATTTCTTCAGCCAGAGAGTGGTGGGCCTGTGGAATTCATTGCCGAGGAGTGCAGTGGAGGCCGGGACGCTAAATGGCTTCAAGGCAGAGATAGATAAATTCTTGATGTCGCGAGGAATTAAGGGCTACGGGGAGAATGCTGGTAGGTGGAGTTGAAATGCCCATCAGCCATGATTGAATGGCGGAGTGGACTCGATGGGCCGAATGGCCTTACTTCCACTCCTATGTCTTATGGTCTTATGGTCTTAAGGCAGAGAGAAGCAATGGAAGGGTGCTTTTCTGATTGGAGGACTGTGACTAGTGGGGCTGTGACTAGTGGTGTTCCGCAGGGATCAGTGCTGGGACCTTTGCAGTTTGTTGTATATTTCAATGATTTGGAGGAAAATGCAACTGGTCTGATTAGTAAGTTTGCGGACGACACAAAGGTTGTTGGAATTGCGAATAGCTATGAGGACTGTCAGAGGATACAGCAGGATTTAGATCGTTTGGAGACTTGGGCGGAGAGATTGCAGATGGTGTTTAATCCAGACAAATGTGAGGTAATGCATTTTGGAAGGTCTAATGCAGGTCGGGAATATACAATGAATGGTAGAACCCTCAAGAGTATTGAAAGTCAGAGAGATCTAGGTGTACAGGTCCACAGGTCACTGAAAGGGGCAAAACAGGTGGCGAAGGTAGTCAAGAAGGCATACAGCATGCTTGCCTTCATTGGCATTGAGTACAAAAATTGGCAAGTCATGTTGCAGCTGTATAGAACCTGTTAGACCACACTTGGAGTATAGTGTTCAATTCTGGTCGCCACACTACCAGAAGGATGTGAATAACTGTTTACAAACACCTCAGTGTTAGCACATGGTGTTTAAGACACAGACTGTTCTACGTCTGATTCTCATGGAGGCACTCCATCATCTGACGACTGATGTCACAGTTACATCATCAATATCATGGTGCCATGAACATATCCATTAACCCATTGCTTTACATCACACTGGAGAAAGGCCTGAGAAGATGAATCATCTTCAACTTAGAAGAATCTTTCATTGCTCCCAAGATTTTGAAAGAAATATTCAATTTCTCCAAATTTATTCAAATCTCAGTGAGAAGAAGGAGGATGATGAACATCCTGAAAATATTGTAGCAGATGCACCTGCACATGGGCAGGACTGGAACCGATGTCCTGGGGGGGTGTTTGCTAGAGCTGTTGGGGAGTTTTTAAACTAATGTGGCAGGGGGATTGGAACCGATGCAGGAAGTTGGAAGGTAGTAAAACAGGGACAGAAACAAAAGGCAGTCAGGGGGAAAGTGTAAGGCAGAGAAGCCATAGTCAAAAATCAAGTACAAGGTACAGTGACTGAGGGGAGCTCAGTGAATAGGCCCAGTAATACTGAAGGAAATAAACTGGAAGTAAAAACATTAATGGTAAGCAACGCGGCAGGTTATTACATGAAGATATGGGTTCAACGACAAGGAAAATTAGGAGAAAAGTTCAGAGGAAATATAACTTAGGAGAGGTTACTGATCGAGGTGTTAAGATTCAAAACAGAGGAAACAAGGCCAACATAAGTGTACTTTACCTGAATGCTCGTAGTATTCGGAATAAGGTAAATGAGTTGATGGCGCAAATCATCGTGAATGACTATGATTTAGTGGCCATTACTGAAACATGGTTAAAGGATGGTCACGACTGGGAGTTATATATCCGAGGGTATCAAACTATTCGGAAGGGCAGAGTGGATGGTAAGGGAGGTGGTGTAGCTCTGTTATTTAAGGATGACATCCGGGCAATAGTAAGGGATGACATCGGTGCTATGGAGGATAAGGTTGAATCCATTTGGGTGGAAATCAGGAATAGTAAGGTCACTGATAGACGAATAGAAAAAGTCACTGATAGGAATAGTCTATAGGCCACCAAATAGTAACATTATGGTGGGGCAGGCAATAAACAAAGAAATAACGGATGCATGTAGAAATTGTACAGCAGTTATCATGGGGGATTTTAATCTACATGTTGATTGGTTGAACCAGGTCGGTCAAGGCAGCCTTGAGGAGGAGTTTATAGAATGTATCCGCGATTGTTTCCTAGAACAGTATGTAATGGAACCTACGAGGGAACTAGCAGTCCTAGATCTGGTCCTGTGTAATGAGATAGGATTGATTCATGATCTCATAGTTAGGGATCCTCTCGGAAGGATAGATCACAATATGGTGGAATTTAAAATACAGATGGAGGGTGAGACGGTAAAATCAAACACCAGTGTTTTGTGCTTAAAGAAAGGAGATTACAATGGGATGAGAGAAGAACTAGCTAAGGTAGACTGGGAGCAAAGACTTTATGGTGGAACAGTTGAGGAACAGTGGAGAACCTTCCAAGCGATTTTTCACAGTGCTCAGCAAAGGTTTATACCAACAAAAGGGAAGGACGGTAGAAAGAGGGAAAATCGACCGTGGATATCTAAGGAAATAAGGGAGAGTATCAAATTGAAGGAAAAAGCATACAAAGTGGCAAAGATTAGTGGGAGACTAGAGGACTGGGAAATCTTTAGGGGGCAACAGAAAGCTACTAAAAAAGCTATAAAAAAAGAGTAAGATAGATTACGAGAGTAAACTTGCTCAGAATATAAAAACAGATAGTAAAAGTTTCTACAAATATATAAAACAAAAAAGAGTGGCTAAGGTAAATATAGGCTCTTTAGAGGATGAGAAGGGAGTTTTAATAATGGGAGATGAGGAAATGTCTGAGGAACTGAACAGGTTTTTTGGGTCGATCTTCACAGTGGAAGACACAAATAACATGCCAGTGACTGATAGAAATGAGGCTATGACAGGTGAGGACCTTGAGATGATTGTTATCACTAAGGCGGTAGTGATGGGCAAGCTAATGGGGCTAAAGGTAGACAAGTTTCCTGGCCCTGATGGAATGCATCCCAGAGTGCTAAAAGAGATGGCTAGGGAAATTGCAAATGCACTAGTGATAATTTACCAAAATTCACTAGACTCTGGGGTGGTCCCGGTGGATTGGAAATTAGCAAACGTACACCACTGTTTAAAAAAGGAGGTAGGCAGAGAGCGTGTAATTATAGGCCAGTGAGCTTAACTTCGGTAGTAGGGAGATGCTGGAATCTATCATCAAGGAAAAAATAGCGAGGCATCTGGATAGAAATTGTCCCATTGGGCAGACGCAGCATGGGTTCATAAAGGGCAGCTCGTGCCTAACTAATTTAGTGGAATTTTTTGAGAACATTACCAGCGCGGTAGATAACGGGGAGCCGATGGATGTGGTATATCTGGATTTCCAGAAAGCCTTTGACAAGGTGCCACACAAAAGGTTGCTGCATAAGATAAAGATGCATGGCATTAAGGGTAAAGTAGTAGCATGGATAGAGGATTGGTTAATAAATAGAAAGCAAAGAGTGGGGATTAATGGGTGTTTCTCTGGTTGGCAATCAGTAGCTAGTGGTGTCCCTCAGGGATCAGTGTTGGACCCACAATTGTTCACAATTTACATAGATGATTTGGAGTTGGTGATTTGGAGTTGGGGACCAAGGGCAATGTGTCCAAGTTTGCAGATGACACTAAGATGAGTGGTAAAGCAATACTTTATATTGGAGGATACTGGAAGTCTGCAGAGGGATTTGGATAGGTTAAGTGAATGGGCTAGGGTCTGGCAGATGGAATACAATGTTGACAAATGTGAGGTTATCCATTTTGGTAGGAATAACAGCAAATGGGATTATTATTTAAATGATAAAATATTAAAACATGCTGCTGTGCAGAGAGACCTGGGTGTGCTAGTGCATGAGTCGCAAAAAGTTGGTTTACAGGTGTAACAGGTGATTAAGAAGGCAAATGGACTTTTGTCCTTCATTGCAAGAAGGATGGGGTTTAAGACGAGGGAGGTTATGCTGCAATTGTATAAGGTGTTAGTGAGGCCACACCTGGAGTATTGTGTTCAGTTTTGGTCTCCTTACTTGAGAAAGGACGTACTGGCGCTGGAGGGTGTGCAGAGGAGATTTACTAGGTTAATCCCTGAGCTGAAGGGGTTGAGTAGACTGGGACTGTACTCATTGGAATTTAGAAGGATGAGGGGGATCTTATAAAAACATATAAAATTATGAAGGGAGTAGATAGGATAGATGCGGGCAGGTTGTTCCCACTGGCGGGTAAAAGCAGAACTAGGGGACATAGCCTCAAAATAAGGGGAAGTAGATTTAGGACTGAGTTTAGGAGGAACTTCTTCACCCAAAGGGTTGTGAATCTATGGAATTCCTTGCCCAGTGAAGCAGTTGAGGCTCCTTCATTAAATGTTTTTAAGATAAAGATAGATAGTTTTTTGAAGAATAAAGGGATTAAAGGTTATGGTGTTCGGGCCGGAAAGTGGAGCTGAGTCCACAAAAGATCAGCCATGATCTCATTGAATGGTATAGCAGGCTCGAGGGGCCAGATGGCCTACTGCTGCTCCTAGTTCTTATGTTCTTATGAAGAAAGTACCCCACTACATTTGGGGTACTACTTGCAGCTTCTTTCTGTGAGTATTGGAGCATTACCACACTTTTTCAGCGTGGGGCTGCGCCGCTCTAGGCAATGGGATCCCGGTGTCAGCAGGATTACACTATCTTCAGCAACAAAACATATCTCCAGCCAAGATTGAAATGGCAATTCCTGTTTGGGACTCTTCAGCAGCAGTAGAGGTTGTGTGGTTTTAGCCTCTGGTGATTGAGCGTGACTTGCCAATGAGATTCAAGTGTGGGCTGCAGTTTAGTTTCTCTCAAATTTTAATCCGTCCTGCATTTCCCCTCGTAGTTTGATCCGACTCTGAATCAGCCATTACTTTTCTCTCTTGATCAGCCAGTGCTTTACAAAGCATTTCATTGGTGAATCTAGTGGGACAAGTAGATCTCTTCAGCTTCTTCAACTGACTCATCAAAAACAGAGATTTCATCTGGATCGGCAGTGGAATCAGAGTGCAACAAGGTCCAGGATCCCATCTTCCAATGGATCACCTGTTTCTGCAACAGCCTCTTTCACATGAACTCTGTCAGGAAAGAGCCAGCCAAGGTCGAGAAGCACCTCCAGCAGATGGTCACTGTCTTTTTTACTGCCATATCGTCCAACCTGCCTATGAAAAGAATTATGATCTGCAATCTCCTCTGTGGTTTCCATCGTGTTTCTATAATATTGAGTTGCCCTCTGTGTCACAAATGTTGCTGCTGAATCAGTCTGTCGGTCCTTCAACCAACTTGGAAATTCTTCCTTAAACATTACATCACTGTCCTCCGTATTGAGCGTCTGTATAAGGCCAAGTCTTAAACATGCTGACCTGCTGACCAGAGAAAGTGGCTGATTCTGTAAAATATAGACGCTCTCATTCATTTATTTTTCTTCACACTTGCCTTCTCTTGGAGGTTTGTGCCTCCAGGTCCTTTTAGTTTCAATCAGTTTGTTGCATTTTGATTATTTTTAGCCAATTAGGAAGCCAATCCAATCTGTCGGATAAGGCAGAGACTCCTGTTCCAGTGTCAAGTTTAAATTCAGTTCTGTGTAGCCTTGAATCTCCAACTGCTTAGACCAGAACTCTTTATCAGCTTCTTTGATCTCTCCCAGGAAATTATCAGGTTCGACATACCTGGTTGGTATATCTCCCATTCCTTGGACCTCAAACTGACTGGGAACATGTTCTAATTTTCTGCCCTTGAGTGCTGTTTTGGATTTACAAAACTGTTTCCAATGACCAGTCCTGCCACAGAGAAAGCATTCGGCTCCCCCTGCTGGGCAGCCTTCATGCAGCATTGTCAGATACCTTTTGCAAGTGGAGGACCTGGATATAGATGGAATTGTTCTCCCTGGTCCCATGCTAGTTTTCATAGCTATTTTCTTGGGCGAAGCTCATGACCTTGGGTCTATGTACTGGATCGACCCCTATTGCACCTCAAAATGATTTCAAATTACACTTGATTTTGACCTCTGAATTCTGCCAGCCTGCGATCTGTTCAGCCTTCTCTAGGGTTGGATCCTCTTTGGATTGTAACAAGTCGACAGTGCATGGTCGAGGCACCGACTGTAATACAGTCTCTGATCAGTTCATTTTGGAAGACTCCATAACAGCAGGTACTTGCTAACAAAAGAATCAGGAGTCTCACCTGGCCTTTGGGCTATCTTAATTGAATTTTGCTCTTGCAATTTTGCCCTTTTCTCAAAGGGCTCCATCACCTCGTTGTATGAAGCTGAGGGTTCCTCAATGCCTTGCTGTGTGATGACATAATCAGCTATGGCTCTGACAGCATATAAAAATATACAGAAGTAACCCTGAGGCCTTTAGAATAGAATAGAACAGTACAGCACAGAACAGGCCCTTCGGCCCTCGATGTTGTGCCGAGCAATGATCACCCCACTTAAACCCACGTAACCCGTATACCCGTAACCCAACAATCCCCCCATTAACCTTACACTACGGGCAATTTAGCATGGTCAATCCACCTAACCCGCACATCTTTGGACTGTGGGAGGAAACCGGAGCACCCGGAGGAAACCCACGCACACACGGGGAGGACGTGCAGACTCCACACAGACAGTGACCCAGCCGGGAATCGAACCTGGGACCCTGGAGCTGTGAAGCATTGATGCTAACCACCATGCTACCGTGAGGCCCCTTTAGTTAATGTGGACACTCTCCCAGAGCTCCCATTGCTATCCATGACCTGGCCTTCAATGTGTTGGAAAGGTTGTGGAAGGGGTAGTGGCTGCTGAGTGACTAACAAAATCCTGCATCTCTGACTGTCTCCTCACTGCAGTCATTTCCAGGTCTGAACTCCATCACTGCAAAGCAAATGTTCTTCTTTCACCTGCTGTCACTAATGGGTTGCCAATCTGTGGCGGCAGTTTCCAGGACCGAGGCGGCGGTTTCCAGGTCCGAGGCGGCGGTTTCCCGGACCGAGGCGGCGGTTTCCCGGACCGAGGCGGCGGTTTCCCGGACCGAGGCGGCGGTTTCCATGACCGAGGCGGCGGTTTCCCGGACCGAGGCGGCGGTTTCCCGGACCGAGGCGGCGGTTTCCCGGACCGAGGCGGCGGTTTCCCGGACCGAGGCGCCGGTTTCCCGGACCGAGGCGGCGGTTTCCCGGACCGAGGCGGCGGTTTCCCGGACCGAGGCGGCGGTTTCCCGGACCGAGGCGGCGGTTTCCATGACCGAGGCGGCGGTTTCCATGACCGAGGCGGCGGTTTCCCGGACCGAGGCGGCGGTTTCCCGGACCGAGGCGGCGGTTTCCCGGACCGAGGCGGCGGTTTCCCGGACCGAGGCGGCGGTTTCCCGGACCGAGGCGGCGGTTTCCCGGACCGAGGCGGCGGTTTCCAGGACCGAGGCGGCGGTTTCCCGGACCGAGGCGGCGGTTTCCCGGACCGAGGCGGCGGTTTCCCGGACCGAGGCGGCGGTTTCCAGGACCGAGGCGGCGGTTTCCATGACCGAGGCGGCGGTTTCCCGGACCGAGGCGGCGGTTTCCCGGACCGAGGCGGCGGTTTCCCGGACCGAGGCGGCGGTTTCCCGGACCGAGGCGGCGGTTTCCCGGACCGAGGCGGCGGTTTCCCTGACCGAGGCGGCGGTTTCCCGGACCGAGGCGGCGGTTTCCCTGACCGAGGCGGCGGTTTCCCGGACCGAGGCGGCGGTTTCCCGGACCGAGGCGGCGGTTTCCCGGACCGAGGCGGCGGTTTCCCGGACCGAGGCGGCGGTTTCCCGGACCGAGGCGGCGGTTTCCCGGACCGAGGCGGCGGTTTCCCGGACCGAGGCGGCGGTTTCCCGGACCGAGGCGGCGGTTTCCCGGACCGAGGCGGCGGTTTCCCGGACCGAGGCGGCGGTTTCCCGGACCGAGGCGGCGGTTTCCCGGACCGAGGCGGCGGTTTCCCGGACCGAGGCGGCGGTTTCCATGACCGAGGCGGCGGTTTCCCGGACCGAGGCGGCGGTTTCCCCGGACCGAGGCGGCGGTTTCCCGGACCGAGGCGGCGGTTTCCATGACCGAGGCGGCGGTTTCCCGGACCGAGGCGGCGGTTTCCATGACCGAGGCGGCGGTTTCCCGGACCGAGGCGGCGGTTTCCATGACCGAGGCGGCGGTTTCCATGACCGAGGCGGCGGTTTCCATGACCGAGGCGGCGGTTTCCCGGACCGAGGCGGCGGTTTCCATGACCGAGGCGGCGGTTTCCATGACCGAGGCGGCGGTTTCCCGGACCGAGGCGGCGGTTTCCATGACCGAGGCGGCGGTTTCCATGACCGAGGCGGCGGTTTCCCGGACCGAGGCGGCGGTTTCCATGACCGAGGCGGCGGTTTCCCGGACCGAGGCGGCGGTTTCCATGACCGAGGCGGCGGTTTCCCGGACCGAGGCGGCGGTTTCCATGACCGAGGCGGCGGTTTCCATGACCGAGGCGGCGGTTTCCATGACCGAGGCGGCGGTTTCCATGACCGAGGCGGCGGTTTCCATGACCGAGGCGGCGGTTTCCATGACCGAGGCGGCGGTTTCCATGACCGAGGCGGCGGTTTCCATGACCGAGGCGGCGGTTTCCCGGACCGAGGCGGCGGTTTCCCGGACCGAGGCGGCGGTTTCCCGGACCGAGGCGGCGGTTTCCCGGACCGAGGCGGCGGTTTCCCGGACCGAGGCGGCGGTTTCCCGGACCGAGGCGGCGGTTTCCCGGACCGAGGCGGCGGTTTCCCGGACCGAGGCGGCGGTTTCCCGGACCGAGGCGGCGGTTTCCCGGACCGAGGCGGCGGTTTCCCGGACCGAGGCGGCGGTTTCCCGGACCGAGGCGGCGGTTTCCCGGACCGAGGCGGTCCATCCTGGTGGTTGACAGAAAGTTATCTGAGGCTCCAACCGTAGAGTTTCTGGTGGAGTGGAAAAAGCTACAGATGGAGTTGAAAATGCTATCCACCAGGAAAGCAGTGCGCCAACTCTGCCAGACTGAGCAAAGAAAGGTCAACTGAGTGTTTGAGACTTTTACCGAGGACTGTACACCTCCGAACCCCCTGACCGGGACATGGGGATGAAATGGTGCCTCGATGTACTGGACATGTCAGTTGTAGGGGACGATAGACGGGGGGTGGGATGGGGGGGGGGGGGGGGTAGCTGGAGCTGGAAGCACCGATAGGATTGGGAGGAATCATAGATAGCATCAACTCAATGCAGGTGGGCTTCTATAAGAAATCCGCATCAGCCCTGGCCCCATACCTACAGGACATGTTCTTGGACTCGCTCGCGAAGGGCACCCTGCCTCCTACGTTAACACAGGCCACGATATCGCTGATACTCGAAAATAATAAGGACCTATCGGAATGCAGAATCATACAGACCAATTTCACTACTTAATGTAGACTTGCGAAAGTCCTGGCCAAGAGATTGTGAGCTGCATACCTGAGGTGGTAGCAGAGGATCATTCGGGCTTTGTCAAAGGTAGGCAGCTGACTGTGAACATCAGGTGGCTGCTGAATGACCCCATCGGGGAGAGAATACCAGAGGTGATTGTCTCCCTGGATGCAGAAAAAGCCTTCGACAGAGTCGAATGGAAGTACCTCTTAGGGTACTGGACTGGGGACGGGTTCACCTCAATGGAAGTCCTGTACAATGCCCCCAAGGCAAGCGTTCGGACAAAAAGCACCAGCTCTGAATATTTCCAGCTACACAGCGCCACAAGGCAGGGATGCCTACTGTTTCTGCTTCTGTTTGCCCTGGGAATTGAAACCCTGGAAATCGCCCTTCGAGATCCGAAAATTTAGAAGGGCATCCAAAGAGGAGGCGGAGAGCATAAAATGTCGCTCTCTGCGGATGACCTGCCCCTCTACGTCTCCGATCCACAGAACGGCCTGAAAACAATCATGCAACTGCTGGAAGAGTTCAGAGCCATTTCGGACCACAAACTCAACCTGGACAAGAGCGAGGCTTCCTGGTGAACCCTAACGGGGGAGGGACAGAGCTGGAGGGACTACCATTCAAACAAGCCCAAATCAAATTCCACTACCTGGGGATCCAGGTAGCCCATGACTGGACACGCATCCACAAGTGGAATCTGGCCAGTCTGGCGGAGGAAGTTAAAAAGGAACTACATGGGCAGCACGGTGGCCTAGTGGTTAGCACAACCGCCTCACGGTGCTGAGGTCCCAGGTTCGATCCCGGCTCTGGGTCACTGTCCGTGTGGAGTTTGCACATTCTCCCCGTGTCTGCGTGGGTTTCGCCCCCACAACCCAAAAATGTGCAGAGTAGGTGGATTGGCCACGCTAAAAATTGCCCCTTAATTGGAAAAAATAATTGGGTAATCTAAATTTATAAAACAAAAAGTAACTACAGAGATGGGGTGCTTCCCTAGCGAGGAGGGTGCAGACGGTCAAAATGAACGTACTGCCAAGGTTCCTCTTCCATTCCCAAGGCGTATTTCCACAAAGTGGACAAAATGATCATGGCGTTTGTGTGGGGGAGTAGGAACTCAAGAATCCCCAAGAAAACATTGCAAAGGAGTACAACTAAGGGTGGTCTGGTCCTGCCGAATCTACAGTATTACCACTGGGCAGCCACAACCGAGAAGGTGAAGGGATGGATACGGCAGCCAAACACGGAATGGGTAAGGCTGGAGGAGGAGTCCTGCAAGGGAACGGCCCTTCGAGCCCTCGCCAGTACTGCCGCCATCCCCCAACAAAGTACACATCCTGTCCAGTGGTGCTGGCCACTCTGAAAACATGCAACCAAATGAGGCCGCATTTCAGAATAATCGGGATATCCCCCATGGCCTCTATCTGCGGCAACCACAGATCCCCACCAGCCATGCTTACAGACCTGAACCTGCTGTCAGGACAGGAACTCAGACACCTCCAAATGAAACACTTTCTCCGCAAGAAGACGGCAGGATACCCCAGGGCCCCAAGGGACACACTACTGGAGGAACTAATAAACAAGGACAGCAAGGGGGGGGAAACTGCGGGAACATATAGAGGTGGGTACTGGATAGGGCAGGTCGAGCACTGGACGAAGCCAGACAAAAATGGGAGGGTGAACTGGGGACAGAAGTGGGTTGGGGACTCTGGAGCGAAGCACTGAGCAGGGCCAACACCACCACCTCCTGCGCAAGGCTCCGCCTAATGCAGCTCAAAGTGGACGGTGCCAGGGGGGCTTGGCCAACCACAACCACATGTTCTGGGCCCGCCCCAGACTTGTCAGGTTCTGGACAGCCTTCTCCGAGGCGATGTCCAAGGTTGTGGGGATGAGGGTGGAGCCTTGCCTGAGAATGGCAGTCTTCAGGGTATCACCACTGGGCAGCCACAGCCGAGAGGGTGAGGGGATGCATACGAGAGACAAACACGGAATGGGTGAGGCTGCAGGTGTCCTCCTGTAAGGGAACGACCTTCCAAGGCCGAGCGACATATGTGGAGATGGGCGGATGCCCTAGCTTTTGTTTCCCTTATCGCACACCAGAGAATTCTGCTCGGTTGGTCATCAGCAAACCACCCACAGCTGCAGACTGGCTGGCAGACCTCTCGGAATTCCTCCACCTGGAGAAGATCAAGTAACCAGCCGAGGGTTAGATGAGGGCTTCCACAAAGCATGGGGGCCATTCATCAGCCTGTTCCAAGACCTGTTCGAGGCCAATAGCAACTAGGGACAGAGGGGGTGAGGAACGGAGGGAGGAAGACAACGGAAGATACACACGTGAGAGAGGGGAAGGGGAGAAAGGAACCCAAGGGGGTCACAGAGTGGAACACGGGGTAAAAGGATAGGAGGAGAGGGGTCACGCAGCTCCTCCTTCCCCCCCCCCCCCAACCAACGACAAAAACAGAAGACCTGACAGAAAGAAATGGAACGCAGTGTGTGACGCCAAAGGCAGAAGGCATCACAAAGAGGGATTCTAAGCCACCAACAAAAGGAGGGGGAGGGGAGGCAGATGAGGGCAACCACATGTAAAAACTGTCGATAAGAAACAACTTTATTTGTCAATATCAGACACACTTGAGATGTTACTCCGTAAAACTGTAAAATACCAATAACAACACTTGTATTTTTAAAAAATGAATTGGTCTTGGTACCTCATCAACTGAAAAAGCAAGAGTGGCATATGGCACAGTGGATAGCACTGGGACTGCAGCACTGAGGACCCGGGTTCGAATCCTGGCCCTGGGTCACTGTCCGTGTGGAGTTTGCACATTCTCCACATGTCTGCGTGGGTTTCACTTCCATAACCCAAAAATGTGCAGGTTAGGTGGATTGGCCATGTTAAATTGTCCCTTCATTGGAAAAAAAATAATTGGGTACTCTAAATTTATAAAAACAAACTTTAAAAGCAGCCAACCTATCCAGTATCTCTTCCTCATCAATTTTTTAAAAATATATTTTTATTCCAAACATAGCAAAAACAAAGAGAGTGTAACCCGTACAACAATAGAACAGGTAAATTTGGTGCAAACAGTTTGTCAACTTTTTATTTTGGTTTGACAGAGTAAAAAACATAGCCCCCCCCCACCCCTGCCCAGTTGCTGGGCACGACCTTGAAGACGGTGATGAACTGTTCCCACTTAGAGTGGAAACCTTCCTCCTTCTTGATAGCAGATTTGATTTTTTTCCAGTCTTCGGAATTCTGCCGGGTCCACCAGCCAGTCCAAGGCCCAAGGTGTCCCCACTGATTTGCACCCAAGGAAGTCTTGTCACCGAGCAGTCAGGCAGGCAAAGGCCAAAATGTCGGCCCCTTTCCCCTCGAGCAGCTCTCTGGCAAGTCCACCAGTGGACAGGGCTCCATCCTGACCCCCAACATGGCCTCAAAGAACGTGGGCAGAACTTGACCAGCTTTAGGTAGAACATGTGGGAGTGGTTCGCCGGCACCCTCTGGCATCGCTCGCATCTATCCTCCACCCCAGGGAAGAACCCACTCATGCGCGCTCTGGTCAGGTGTGCCTTATCCACCACCTTCAATTGTATGAGGCCTAGTCTAGAGGAGGTGGAATTAACTCTATTTTAGGATCTCACTCCAAAGCCTTCTTCCTAGGTCGAGGTCGAATTCCTTCTCCCATGTCTCCCTTGTCTCTACGATGGGGCCCTTATTTCCTCCGACAACCGCTCGTATACGTCTGTGATACTCAGATATTCTGAGATATTCCCCCTCTCCCAACTCATCCTGCAGTGTCCAGCAATGCGTGCTTTGACAGCTGAGGGAACGAGGGGCCTTCTTGCGGAGAAAGTCCCATATTTGGAGATGTCTAAATTCATTCCCTTTCAGGAGTTGAAATTTCTCCATCATCTGCTCAGGACTCGCAAACCTGCCATTCACATACATGTCCCCAAAACTCACCACATCTTCCTCCCTCTTCCAAGTTCTGAAAGCAGCTGGTTGTCGCAAATTGGTACCGATACAGATGTGCCCCTCGACCTGAAATGGTGCCTGAATTGGTTCCAGTCTTTCAACGATTGTACCACCACCGGGCTTGTCGAGAACCTGGCCAGGGAGAACAGGAGAGGGGTATCAACCAGCACCCTCTGGAATGTCCCTTATCATGATGCTTCCTCCACCTGCTCCTACACCGACCCCGGCTCTCCCACGCACACTTTCTGCGTTCGCTGCTCAGTAAAAGATTTGTCAGTGCCAAACCACCCGAGCACTGTCCCCTCTGCAGAAGGGTCCCTAGAATCTGGGATTCTTTCCTGACCACATGAAGGCCAAAATCTGTTTATCCACCTTGGCGAAGAATGATTTGGGGAGGAAGGTCTGGAGTGACCGAAATGCAAATAGTAAACTCGGTGGGAAGTTCATTTTTATTGTCTGCACACTCCACGCAGGGAGAGCGGTGGGAGTGAGTCCCACCTTTGCAGGTCCTCTTTCACCCCTTCCACCAAACTAGCCAGGTTCAGTTTGTGGAGCCAGGCCCAGTCATGGGCCATCTGCATCCCCATGTACCTAAACTTAGTTTGAGCCTACTTGAATGGCAGTGCTCCCAGCTCCACTTCCCCTCCCTGGGGGTTAATCAGGAAGATTTTGCTCTTACTACAGTTTAGTTTGTATCCTGAGACAGCACCAAACTGACTCAGGAGCACCTGAGGACCTGAGTGTGATCACCAGTGGCTCAATTGCCAGAACGAACAGCAGTGGCGACACCCGGCATCCCTGTCATGCCCTTGTACAACCGGAAGTAGTATAGGCTCACGGCGTTCGTCCAGATGCTTGCCATGGGAGCCCTCTACAACTGTTTAATCCATGAGATTAACACTGGACCATTCCCAAACAGTTCCAGTACCTCAGAGGTATTTCCACTCCATCCAGGGCACTTTAGGGCAGCGCCAGGGTCCCAGGTTCGATTCCCCGCTGGGTCACTGTCTGTGCGGAGTCTGCACGTTCTCCCATATGTGCGTGGGTTTCCTCCCACAGTCCAGAGACGTGCAGGTTAGGTGGATTGGCCTTGTTAAATTGTCCTTCGTGACCAAAAACTATAGGAGGGGTTATTGGGTTATGGCGATAGGGTGGAAGTGATGGCTCAAGTGGGTCGGTGCAGACTCGATGGGCTGAATGGCCTCCTTCGGCACTGTATGTTCTATGTACTCTATGTACACCCGGTCAAAGGCCTTCGTTGCATCCATGGTGATGATCATTTTAGGTGTCTCCTCCCTGGGTGGGACATAACAACGTTGAACAGTCGCCTGATGTTAGCAGACCTTTTGACAAACCCGGTTTGGTCCTCCGCAATCACTCCTGGCAAGCAACTCTCCAGTCCTCTTGCCAGGACCTTAGCTAAAACATTATATTGGTGTTCAGAAGTGAGATAGGTCTGTATGATCCACACTCCACCGGATCTTTGTCATTCCTCAGAATCAATAAGATTGAAGCCTATGCCAATGTGAGCGTCAAGGCCCCTGCGACAGCAAGTCGTTGATTTCCCCAGCAAGGTGGAGCCAGCACCGCCGCAAAGACCCATCCGGTCCCAGCACTATCCCAGATTGCATGGAGCTGATGTACTCCAGTACCTCCTCCAAACCCGACCATCCCTGCTTTCTTCCCTCTTCCACATTCGGGAAGTCTACTCTGTCCAGAAATTGTTTAATCACGGAGCCCCCCTCCCGGGACTCAGATGTGTACAGCCCCTGATAGAAGTTTCCGAAGGCATCATTTATCTTTTCTGGAGCTGTAACCAGCTGACCTCCCTTGTCCCTGACCTGTGCTATCTCCCGTGCGGCCGCCTGCTTCCACAACTGGTGGGCCAACCATGCTCAGAGAAGGTCCAACAGGCGGCTGTCCGTGTCACCATGCTCAGAGAAGGTCCAACAGGCGGCTGTCCGTGTCACCATGCTCAGAGAAGGTCCAACAGGCGGCTGGCCGTGTCACCATGCTCAGAGAAGGTCCAACAGGCGGCTGGCCGTGTCACCATGCTCAGAGAAGGTCCAACAGGCGGCTGGCCGTGTCACCATGCTCAGAGAAGGTCCAACAGGCGGCTGGCCATGTCACCGTGTTCAGAGAAGGTCCAACAGGCGGCTGGCCGTGTCACCATGCTCAGAGAAGGTCCAACAGGCGGCTGTCCGTGTCACCATGCTCAGAGAAGGTCCAACAGGCGGCTGGCCGTGTCACCATGCTCAGAGAAGGTCCAACATGCGGCTGGCCGTGTCACCAAGCTCAGAGAAGGTCCAACAGGCGGCTGGCCTTGTCACCAAGCTCAGAGAAGGTCCAACAGGCGGCTGGCCGTGTCACCATGCTCAGAGAAGGTCCAACAGGCGGCTGGCCGTGTCACCATGCTCGGAGAAGGTCCAACAGGCGGCTGTTCGTGTCACCATGCTCGGAGAAGGTCCAACAGGCGGCTGTTCGTGTCACCATGCTCAGAGAAGGTTCAATAGGCGGCTGGCAGTGTCACCATGCTCAGAGAAGGTCCAACAGGCGGCTGGCCGTGTCACCATGCTCAGAGAAGGTCCAACATGCGGCTGGCAGTGTCACCATGCTCAGAGAAGGTCCAACAGGCGGCTGTTCGTGTCACCATGCTCAGAGAAGGTTCAATAGGCGGCTGGCAGTGTCACCATGCTCAGAGAAGGTCCAACAGGCGGCTGGCCCTGTCACCATGCTCAGAGAAGGTCCAACATGCGGCTGGCCTTGTCACAGTGTTCAGAGAAGGTCCAACATGCGGCTGTCCGTGTCACCATGCTCAGAGAAGGTCCAACAGGCGGCTGGCCATGTCACCATGCTCAGAGAAGGTCCAACATGCGGCTGTCCGTGTCACCATGCTCAGAGAAGGTCCAACAGGCGGCTGTCCGTGTCACCATGCTCAGAGAAGGTCCAACATGCGGCTGTCCGTGTCACCATGCTCAGAGAAGGTCCAACAGGCGGCTGGCCGTGTCACCATGCTCAGAGAAGGTTCAATAGGCGGCTGGCCGTGTCACCATGCTCAGAGAAGGTCCAACATGCGGCTGGCCTTGTCACAGTGTTCAGAGAAGGTCCAACATGCGGCTGTCCGTGTCACCATGCTCAGAGAAGGTCCAACAGGCGGCTGGCCATGTCACCATGCTCAGAGAAGGTCCAACATGCGGCTGTCCGTGTCACCATGCTCAGAGAAGGTCCAACAGGCGGCTGTCCGTGTCACCATGCTCAGAGAAGGTCCAACATGCGGCTGTCCGTGTCACCATGCTCAGAGAAGGTCCAACAGGCGGCTGGCCGTGTCACCATGCTCAGAGAAGGTTCAATAGGCGGCTGGCAGTGTCACCATGCTCAGAGAAGGTCCAAAAGGCGGCTGTCCGTGTCACCATGCTCAGAGAAGGTCCAACATGAATCGTGGCAACGCTCACAGCCTTCCCAGTTGAAATCAGCTTGAACTCCAATTGCAGTCTTTTCCTTCCCACTAGCAGCTCCGACATGCAGAGCGCTGCTGATCCACCTCTGATCTGGAGTCAGTCAATCGCTGTTTGACTGCCCCCCCCCCCCCCCGCCCCCCCCCCCCAATCCCTGTGGGACATGTACGAATTATTTCCCCCTTGATCACCTTCAGTGCCTCCCAGAATGTGGAGGGTGAGATTTCCCAATTCTGGTTGTTGCTCACGTAGTTACCGGTGGTCACTGCCGACTTTTCACATAAAGCCTTGTCGGCGAGGAGAGCCGTGCCCAACCTCCACGATCTACCTCCAACCTCACATCCACATGTGGTGCATGGTCTGAAATAACTATTGCTGAACATTCATCCCACCACTACCACTGGAAGCACTGATTTCCTCAATACAAAGAAGTCTATTCGGGAATATGCCCTGTGAGCATGTGAGAAGGAGGAAAACTCCTTCTCCCTCGGGTGGCTGAACATCCAAGGGTCTTCCCCTCATCAATTCCATGAAAACAGTCCGCTCTTTCGCCAGTCCTGACTTTGCACAAGACCTGGGACTTGATCTGTCCACCCTCGGGTCAAGAACACAGTTAAAGTCACGCCCCCCCCCCCCCCCCCCCCAATGATCAATTGATGGGTGTCGAGGTCGGGGATCGCTGCCAATGATTTCTTGATAAACTCTGCACCATCCCAGTTTGGGGCTCACACATTCACCAGTACCACCTGAGCACTATCCAAAGCCCCACTCACCATTACATTACATCCCCCTGAGTCTACCGGCTATTAAATAGGGTTGCTACCATCTCGTCTCACGTCAAAATGTGACAGATACGCTTGTCCCACCCAGCTCTTCCTTACCCTCATCTGGTCCTTGGCCCTCCGATGTGTTTCTTGTCAAACGATTACATCAACCCTCAGACGTTTCAAGTGGCGGAAGACTCTGACTCTTTTGACCGCTTAAGCCCCCTCGTATTGCAAATGACCATTCTGACGGGGACGGTGAGGTCTCTGCAGCCCCCCTCTTTCAGGGTCAGCCATAATCACCTTGTGGATATGCCACTGCATGCTCAGGTTTGTCTTTTTCTGGGCAGCAAAGTGGCACAGTGGTTAGCATTGCTGCCTACGGTGCTGAGGACCTGGGTTCGAATCCCGGCCCTGGGTCACTGTCCGTGTGGAGCATGGTGACAGGGCCAGCCGCCTGTTGGACCTTCTCTGAGCATGGTGACACGGACAGCCGCCTGTTGGACCTTCTCTGAGCATGGTGACACGGACAGCCGCCTGTTGGACCTTCTCTGAGCATGGTGACAGGGCCAGCCGCCTGTTGGACCTTCTCTGAGCATGGTGACACGGCCAGCCGCATGTTGGACCTTCTCTGAGCATGGTGACACGGCCAGCCGCATGTTGGACCTTCTCTGAACATGGTGACACTGCCAGCCGCCTGTTGGACCTTCTCTGAGCATGGTGACACGGCCAGCCGCATGTTAGACCTTCCAACATGGAAGGAATCAAACCTGTTGGACTTTAACCTGGTGTTGTAAGACTTCTTACTGTGCTCACCCCAGTCCAACGCCGGCATCTCCACATCGTGTGGAGTTTGCACATTCTCCCCGTGTCTGCGTGGGTTTTACCCCCACAACCCAAAGATGTGCAGGATAGGTAGATTGGCCACGCTAAATTACCCCTTAATTGGAAAAAATAATTGGGTACTCTAAATTTTAAAAAAAAGAAAAAAAAAAGGTTTGTCTTTTTCTGCAATCCGTCCAAAATGGCAGCTGTCAGTGTCCTCAATCAAACCATCCGACCATGAAATCTGTGTAACCAGCATTCTACTCTCCCTCTGCCCCCTTCGATCGGATAGCCAGCCTCCTCTTCTATAGACCCTTCTCCCATCCCCTCCCCATAGTACCCCAAGGAACCAGCCAATCCCAGCATGTTGGCTTTCCGCCCAACCCTGCCAGACGCCACCCCTTTCTTGGGTGACTGGGTACGGTCCACCCTTGCACACCTCCCATCTACAAGCATGCTTGCTAACATGGTGGCCCCAGAAACAAAACCTGACAATCCTAACCCACATGGTCTAAACTAGTCCTGTACCCCCACTCCACCCATTCAGAGTCACTCATATTGGAAGAGGAACAAAATAGAAACCCAAAGAGAAGTTCCAGACTCCCCTTTACCCAAATAGATTAGCCCCGATACCTGTAGGGTTCAGCCGTGTGATCCCAAACAGAGAAAGCCCACAGGATCTGTAATCTAACAAAACAAACACGTGTAGAAATTCCCAAATAATGAACATCTAAAACATCACGGTGGGCAGCACAGTAGCACAAGTGGCTAGCACTGTGGCTTCACAGCGCCAGGGTCCCAGATTCGTTTCCCCACTGGGACACTGTCTGTGCAGAGTCTGCACGTTCTCCCCGTGTGTGCGTAGGTTTCCTCCCACATTCCAAAGACGTGCAGGTTAGGTGGATTGGCCATGCTAAATTACCCTTCGTGTCCAAAAAGGGTTACGGGGATAGGGTGGAAGTGAGGGCTTAAGTGGGTCGGTGCAGATTCGATGGGCCGAATGACCTCCTTCTGCACTGTATGTTCTATCACAGCCCACACTCAGTTTTTTCCCAGTCCATTCTTCTGTACAAAGCCATTTGCCTCCTCCACTCTGGTGAAGAAATGGTCCCTGTCCTTTAAAGTGACCCAGAGTTTTGCCGGGTGAAAACTGCCAAATCGGACTTTACTTTTGAATAGTGTTATTTTGGCCATATTAAATTCTGCTTGGTGGTTTGCCAAGTCGGCCCCAATGTCCTGGTAGATATGAATGGAGTATTCCTCCCAGTCACAGGTCCACCTGGTCTTTGTCCATCTTTAGATGCATTCCTTATCGTGGAACTTGTGGAGTCTGACAATTGCAGCCCGTGGTGATTCCCCAGATCGTGGCTTCTGCTGAAGCGACCTGTGGGCACGGTCCACCTCTCCCTGACCAGTTTCCCGAGCATCTTCGAGATGTATTCAGTTGGGGTCTTAGCTTCTGTGCGCTCTGGTAGCCCGACGATCCAGCGGCTCTGGCAGCGAGACCGGTTCTCCTGGTCATCAACTCTGGACTTCATGGTCTTTTGGGTCGCCGCCAACATCGTTATTTTGGTCTCTAACGAGGCAATTCATCCGGCCTGCTCTGTGATCGTCCTCTCCGTTTCCAGGATCATCGCTCCCTGCGACCGCAGGCACTGCTCCACCCGGTGTATAGACCCTCCGAGAGGGCCCAGTACCGCCTCGATAGGCATTTCCATTGCCGACAGCAGGTACTCCTTTCCTGACTTTGATGTTTCTAGGGTTTTGCCGCTATGAACACCATCAGTCTCTCCGTCGAGGACTGGGGTGGTATTGGCGACTCTGCATGGTCCACCATGTTCGACTCTGCACTACCACACGGATCCACTGACTCCATAGCAGGATTTTACTCTGCTTGTTTTTATTCCCTTTTCTTTTTGCCCAGCAGCCCGCCAACATTTCCATCTTCACTTCTGGTGCCGTTTATCGGGTTGAAAAGGTGCAAATACCAGTTTTCAGGCAGGAGCAACCTTTTATGTGGCTGCCAAGCTCATGGCCACCACCTGAGGTCCTTTCTCATCAATTTTAACCATGCAATGCCTCTACTTCCTCCTTTTACTATGACTTGGGTAGCATTTTCTTCCATGGTGAAAGAGGTAGGACGCAAAGTACTTATTTAGTACCTCAGCAATGTCCTCTGTCTCCATGCTTCTGTCCTCTTTTTGGTTCTAATTTTCCCCACTCCTCCTCTTGCTACATTTTTATTATTTACATCCATAAAGAAGATTTTTGGATTTAATTTTATATTAACTGCCAGTCTCTTTTCTTACTCCCCTTCTCACTTCCTTTCCAAACTTTCCATATTCAGCCTGGTTCTCATTTGTATCATCCACCTGACATCTGTCATGTCCTCTTTTCCTGCTCCATCATAATCTCTATCTCTGACTTATTCAGGGAGCTCTGAATTTTCTTGCCCTATCTTTCCATATCTTGAGAATGTTATTTGTGTAAACCCAAACTATCGTCTCTGTGAAGGCAGCTCATTGTTCAGTTACTGTTTTGCCTGACAATCTTTGATTCTAATTTATCTGGGCCAGGTCCATGTTTACCCCATTTGAATTGGCTTTCTCCCAAAATATTCCCCTACTGACATTTGGTCCATTTAATCCACCTCAGTCCCAAGAAGCAGGTCTGTTAATGCCTCGTTTCTCATTGGATGCAAACATACACATACAGAAAATTCTCCTGAACACCCTCTAGGAGTCCTTACCTTCTCTGCCTGATCTCAAAAATTCTCCTGAGCACCCTCTAGGAGCCCTTGCCTTCTCTGCCCGACCTCAGTCAATAGTCAGGTAATTTAAATTCCTGCTATAACTACCCTTACATCTCTCAGTAAATTCCTTGTAGATTTGTTCCTCTACATTTCACCCAGTAGTTGATGGCCTGTACACAACTCTGGACAATGTAATTGTACCTCAATTATCTCTTGGTTCTAACCAACTAGATTCTGTCTCTGACGCCTCTCGGATGTCCTTTCCAGCACTATAATGTTCTCTCAATCAATCCTGTTACTCCTTCTCTTCCCTTACCTGAAGACCTTGTTTCCAGAAATATTCAATCCCTAGTTCTGCCCTTCTTTGAGCCAAGAACTGTTGATAGTTTTATGGTCCCTATTACTGACTAGCTTTATATTCCAGATTTATTAATTGAATTCAAATTCATACCATAGTGGGATTTGAAACCAGGTCCCTAGAGCATTAGGCTGGCCCTCTGGATTACTAGTCCAGTGACATTACCAATACGCCACCGTCTCCCTGAACACTGGTGACCAAAGTCTTGCATTAAGAGACTGCTGAGACCTATTAACAGAAAGCTCAGTATAAATTTGCAGTGCTCTGTCGAGAACAAAAATTGTTCCCTAAGCAGGCTCAAGTCCGTAAATTCATACTTGGAAGTTGTTATAGGGAAATCAGTGTAGTTAATTGGGGCTTGTGGTAATTCCAGAACCATCCTAAAGTTACATGATTTCATCATGCCTTCTACATCTGTGCGTGGGTTTCCTCCGGGTGCTCCGGTTTCCTCCCACAGTCCAAAGATGTGCAGGTTAGGTGGATTGGCCATGCAAAATTATCCTCGGTGTTCAAAATTGCCCTTAGTGTTGGCTGGGGTTACTGGGTTATGGGGATAGGGTGGAGTTGTGGGCTTGGGTAGGGCGCTCTTTCCAAGAGCTGGTGCAGAATCAATGGGCCGAATGGCCTCCTTCTGCACTTTAAATTCTATGATTCTATGAAATGCTAGAATCTATTCTGAAGGATATGATGAATGGACACTGTTTGGTTATAAACAACATGGATTTATGAATTGGAAATCATGTATGAACCTGTTAGATGTTTTATGAGGATGATTCTAACAGAATTGATAATGGGGAGTCGGTGGACGTAGTGTACGTGGACCTTTTTGAAGACTTTTGACAAAGTTCCCCACAGGAGTTGATTACCAAATTTAAAGCACATGGGGTAGGAGTTAATACACTGGCATGGATTGAGGATTGGCTAAGAGAGAGTAGGAATAGACAGGCCGTTCTCACATTGACAAGGTGGCATGGATTGAGGATTGGCTAAGAGATAGTAGGAATAGACAGGCCTTTCTCACATTGACAAGGTGGCATGGATTGAGGATTGGCTAAGAGAGAGAGTAGGAATAGACAGGCCGTTCTCACATTGACAAGGTGGCATGGATTGAGGATTGGCTAAGAGAGAGTAGGAATGGACAGGCCGTTCTCACATTGACAAGGTGGCATGGATTGAGGATTGGCTAAGAGAGAGTAGGAATAGACAGGCCGTTCTCACATTGACACGGTGGCATGGATTGAGGATTGGCTAAGAGAGAGTAGGAATAGACAGGCCGTTCTCACATTGACAAGGTGGCATGGATTGAGGATTGGCTAAGAGAGAGTAGGAATAGACAGGCCGTTCTCACATTGACACGGTGGCATGGATTGAGGATTGGCTAAGAGAGAGTAGGAATAGACAGGCCGTTCTCACATTGACAAGGTGGCATGGATTGAGGATTGGCTAAGAGAGAGTAGGAATAGACAGGCCGTTCTCACATTGACATGCTGTGACTAGTGGGTTAATTTTAACAAGGATCAGTACTCGGGGCCCCAGCTGTTCACAATATATAGCTGTGATTTGGGTGTGGGGACCAAATGTAACATTTCCAAATTCACGGATGATACAAAGCTAGGCTGGAATGTGTGTTGTGAGGAAGATGTAAAGTGGTTATGGGAGGATTTGAACAGACCCAGCGAGTGGCAGATGGAATATAATGTGGAAAAATGTGAGGTAACCACTTTGGTAGAATGATCAGATGTGCTGAGTGCTTCCTAAATGGTAGGAAATGAGAATGTGTAGATACACAAAGGGACCTGGCTGACCTGTCCATAAGCCACTGAAGGTTAACATGCAGCTCAGCAATCCATTAGGAAGGCTAATGAAATGTTGGCCTTTACCACAAGAGGATTTGAATACAGGAGTAGTGAGGTCTTGCTTCAGTTGTATAGAATCTTGATTAGGCCGCACCTGGAGTATTGTGAGTAGCTTTGGTCCTGTTACCTCGGAAAGGATATTATTGCCATAGAGGGAGTGCAATGAAGGTTCACCAGATTTGTTCCCAAAATAGCAGGACAACTTTGTGAAGAGAGATTGGGCAAACTGGGCCTGTATTCCCTAGAGTTCTAAAGAATGAGAGGTGATCTCATTGACACCTACAAAATGCTTAAAAGTATAGACTAGGTAGATGTAGGCAAGATGTTTCCCTTGACTGGAGAGTCGGGAACCAGGGTGCACAATGTCATAATAAGGGGCAAGTCACTTAGGACCAAGATGAGGAGAAATTAATTTATAAAGAGGGTTGTGAACCTTTGGAATTTTCTATCCCAGAGGGCAGTGGATGCTCTTTGATTGAGTCTGTTTGAAGAGATTGATCGATTTTTGATTAATGTGGAAAAATTTGAGGTAATCCACTTTGGTAGAATAATCAGATGTGCTGACCTGTCCATAAGCCACTGAAGGCTAACATGCAGCTCAGCAATCCATTAGGAAGGCTGATGAAGCCTTTACCACAAAAGGATTTGAATACAGGAGTAGCGAGGTCTTGCTTCAATTGTATAGAATCTTGGTTGGGCCGCACCTAGAGTATTGTGAGTAGCCTCTGTTAACAATAACAGAAAGGGTAATGGGGATGGTGGGTGTAAAAGCCATTGAAGTGTCTGATCAGCCATGATCACAGTAAATGGCAGAGCAGGCTTAACGGGCTGAATGGCCTACTCCTGTTCCGATGTTCCTTTGCTATTGCAGTAAACACTGGAGATTTTGTAGTTTAATATTTGCTTCCTTGTGTTGGATCGAACATTAATCAATGCTGTATATAATGACAAAGCTTTACACACTGTCCTTCTCCCATTTCTTGTTCCTACAGCTTAGGATGGAGTACCTTTCACTGATGCACGCCATCATCCGCTCAACAGATTACATGTATCACCAGCACCGCCTCCCTGACCTACAGGTCACATTCCAGCGAATCCTGGCTGAAGAGGAGAATGACCAGCCATGTCAGATGGACAAGCTAATCATCAATGAAATTTATAAAGAATTTCCAAACTTTGCTGTTTAAAGTATGTTGAATACAAACACTTGAAAGATTAGCCAACGTGGTTCTTCTAAATTGCTCATCCCTGTTGACAATATGCTTTTATCTGTAACGAAACCCAAAGCCTTTCTCAGCCTTACGAATGTTTCTTTGACTTGCTGTGAGACTTTGTCCCCTCGACTTGCTACAGAATGGTGAAGCATTGTGACTGACCGTTGCTACACTGTGGTCTACAGTGGGTTTATGTGCATTTTAATCGCGTGTGAAACTCAAGTAACTATGATATAGAAGCCTTGCACTAACAAAAATATTTAACTGACAGCAGAATATTAGGGAGGGAATTTAATGAGGTACTGTACAGCATCCTGCTTATTTCACAGTATGCCAGTTGATAAGTTAGCCAAGCTAACACTGAGCTAACAGATCAAAAACAGAGCAGATTTCTGTCTGACAGTCAGGATACTATTTGCAAGTAAAGGTCATTAATTCTTACAATCATCTTGACATTATGGCTGTAAGGTGGAACCAATTGAGTGGTTCAGGTAGCAGCCAAATGACTCTGAGATAGCTCGAGCAGTTCAAGGATGTCAGCTTCAAACTGGACATTATCTTGTATTCCCTCATCCCAATTATCAGGATTAGGAGCTTGGGGGGTATCAACTGTTTGCAGTCTATACGTTTCCTGTGGTTGGAAACATCAAAATGACAGCTTTGTGGAAATGATTGTGATTCGCGATGAGGATACAAGAGAATGTCACATGACTCGGGGCGAGCTCACTGTGTCACACTGTCCCCAGGGAGAGCTCACTGTGTCACACTGTCCCCAGGGAGAGCTCACTGTGTCACACTGTCCCCAGGGAGGGCTCACTGTGTCACACTGTCCCCAGGGAGGGCTCACTGTGTCACACTGTCCCCAGGGAGGGCTCACTGTGTCACACTGTCCCCAGGGAGAGCTCACTGTGTCACACTGTCCCCAGGGAGGGCTCACTGTGTCACACTGTCTCCAGGGAGGGCTCACTGTGTCACACTGTCCCCAGGGAGGTCTCACTGTGTCACACTGTCCCCAGGGAGGGCTCACTGTGTCACACACCCCAGGGAGGGCTCACTGTGTCACACTGTCCCCAGGGAGGGCTCACTGTGTCACACTGTCCCCAGGGAGGGCTCACTGTGTCACACTGTCCCCAGGGGCAGCTCACTGTGTCACCCTGTCCCTAGGGAGAGCTCACTATGTCACACTGTCCCCACGGACAGCTCACTGTGTCACACTGTCCCCAGGGAGAGCTCACTGTGTCACACTGTCCCCAGGGAGAGCTCACTGTGTCACACTGTCCCCAGGGAGGACTCACTGTGTCACACTGTCCCCAGGGAGGGCTCACTCTGTCACACTGTCCCCAGGGAGAGCTCACTGTGTCACACTGTCCCCAGGGAGGGCTCACTGTGTCACACTGTCCCCAGGGAGAGCTCACTGTGTCACACTGTCCCCAGGGGCAGCTCACTGTGTCACTCTGTCCCCAGGGAGTGCTCACTGTGTCACACTGTCCCCAGGGAGAGCTCACTGTGTCACACTGTCCCCAGGGAGAGCTCACTGTGTCACACTGTCCCCAGGGAGGGCTCACTGCGTCACACTGTCCCCAGGGAGGGCTCACTGTGACACACTGTCCCCAGGGAGAGCTCACTGTGTCACACTGTCCCCAGGGAGAGCTCACTGTGTCACACTGTCCCCAGGGAGAGCTCACTGTGTCACACTGTGCCCAGGGAGAGCTCACTGTGTCACACTGTCCCCAGGGAGAGCTCACTGTGTCACACTGTCCCCAGGGAGGGCTCACTGTGTCACACTGTCCCCAGGGAGAGCTCACTGTGTCACACTGTCCCCAGTGAGGGCTCACTGTGTCACACTGTCCCCAGGGAGAGCTCACTGTGTCACACTGTCCCCAGGGAGGGCTCACTGTGTCACACTGTCCCCAGGGAGAGCTCACTGCGTCACACTGTCCCCAGGGAGGGCTCACTGTGTCACACTGTCCCCAGGGAGGGCTCACTGTGTCACACTGTCCCCAGGGAGGGCTCACTGCGTCACACTGTCCCCAGGGAGGGCTCACTGTGTCACACTGTCCCCAGGGAGAGCTCACTGTGTCACACTGTCCCCAGGGAGGGCTCACTGCGTCACACTGTCCCCAGGGAGAGCTCACTGCGTCACACTGTCCCCAGGGAGGGCTCACTGTGTCACACTGTCCCCAGGGAGAGCTCACTGTGTCACACTGTCCCCAGGGAGAGCTCACTGTGTCACACTGTCCCCAGGGAGGGCTCACTGTGTCACACTGTCCCCAGGGAGAGCCCACTGTGTCACACTGTCCCCAGGGAGGGCTCACTGTGTCACACTGTCCCCAGGGAGGGCTCACTGTGTCACACTGTCCCCAGGGAGAGCTCACTGCGTCACACTGTCCCCAGGGAGGGCTCACTGTATCACACTGTCCCCAGGGGCAGCTCACTGTGTCACACTGTCCCCAGGGAGGGCTCACTGTGTCACACTGTCTCCAGGGACAGTTCACTGTGTCACACTGTCCCCAGGGAGGGCTCACTGTGTCACACTGTCCCCAGGGAGGGCTCACTGTGTCACACTGTCCCCAGGGAGGGCTCACTGTATCACACTGTCCCCAGGGAGGGCTCACTGTATCACACTGTCCCCAGGGAGGGCTCACTCTGTCACACTGTCCCCAGGGACGGCTCACTGTGTCACACTGTCCCCAGGGAGGGCTCACTCTGTCACACTGTCCCTAGGGAGGGCTCACTGTGTCACACTGTCCACAGGGAGAGCTCACTGTGTCACACTGTCCCCAGGGGCAGCTCACTGTGTCACACTGTCCCCAGGGAGAGCTCACTGTGTCACACTGTCCCCAGGGAGAGCTCACTGTGTCACACTGTCCCCAGGGAGGGCTCACTGCATCACACTGTCCCCAGGGAGAGCTCACTGCATCACACTGTCCCCAGGGAGGGCTCACTGTGTCACACTGTCCCCAGGGAGAGCTCACTGTGTCACACTGTCCCCAGGGAGGGCTCACTGTGTCACACTGTCCCCAGGGAGTGCTCACTGTGTCACACTGTCCCCAGGGAGAGCTCACTGCGTCACACTGTCCCCAGGGAGAGCTCACTGCGTCACACTGTCCCCAGGGAGGGCTCACTGTGTCACACTGTCCCCAGGGAGAGCTCACTGTGTCACACTGTCCCCAGGGAGGGCTCACTGTGTCACACTGTCCCCAGGGAGGGCTCACTGTGTCACACTGTCCCCAGGGAGTGCTCACTGTGTCACACTGTCCCCAGGGAGAGCTCACTGTGTCACACTGTCCCCAGGGAGAGCTCACTGTGTCACACTGTCCCCAGGGAGGGCTCACTGTGTCACACTGTCCCCAGGGAGGGCTCACTGTGTCACACTCTCCCCAGGGAGGGCTCACTGTGTCACACTCTCCCCAGGGAGGGCTCACTGTGTCACACTGTCCCCAGGGAGAGCTCACTGTGTCACACTGTCCCCAGGGAGGGCTCACTGTGTCACACTCTCCCCAGGGAGGGCTCACTGTGTCACCCTGTCCCCAGGGAGGGCTCACTGTGTCACACTGTCCCCAGGGAGGGCTCACTGTGTCACACTGTCCCCAGGGAGTGCTCACTGTGTCACACTGTCCCCAGGGAGGGCTCACTGCGTCACACTGTCCCCAGGGAGGGCTCACTGTGTCACACTGTCCCCAGGGAGGGCTCACTGTGTCACACTGTCCCCAGGGAGTGCTCACTGTGTCACACTGTCCCCAGGGAGGGCTCACTGCGTCACACTGTCCCCAGGGAGGGCTCACTGCGTCACACTGTCCCCAGGGAGGGCTCACTGTGTCACACTATCCCCAGGGAGAGCTCACTGTGTCACACTATCCCCAGGGAGGGCTCACTGTGTCACACTATCCCCAGGGAGAGCTCACTGTGTCACACTATCCCCAGGGAGAGCTCACTGTGTCACACTGTCCCCAGGGAGGGCTCACTGCGTCACACTGTCCCCAGGGAGGGCTCACTGCGTCACACTGTCCCCAGGGAGTGCTCACTATGTCACACTGTCCCCAGGGAGGGCTCACTGCGTCACACTGTCCCCAGGGAGAGCTCACTGTGTCACACTGTCCCCAGGGAGAGCTCACTGTGTCACACTGTCCCCAGGGAGAGCTCACTGTGTCACACTGTCCCCAGGGAGGGCTCACTGTGTCACACTGTCCCCAGGGAGGGCTCACTGTGTCACACTGTCCCCAGGGAGAGCTCACTGTGTCACACTGTCCCCAGGGAGGGCTCACTGTATCACACTGTCCCCAGGGAGGGCTCACTGTATCACACTGTCCCCAGGGAGGGCTCACTCTGTCACACTGTCCCCAGGGACGGCTCACTGTGTCACACTGTCCCCAGGGAGGGCTCACTGTGTCACACTGTCCCCAGGGAGAGCTCACTGTGTCACACTGTCCCCAGGGAGGGCTCACTCTGTCACACTGTCCCCAGGGAGGGCTCACTGTGTCACACTGTCCCCAGGGAGAGCTCACTGTGTCACACTGCCCCAGGGAGAGCTCACTGTGTCACACTGTCCCCAGGGAGAGCTCACTGCGTCACACTGTCCCCAGGGAGAGCTCACTGTGTCACACTGTCCCCAGGGAGAGCTCACTGTGTCACACTGTCCCCAGGGAGGGCTCACTGTGTCACACTGTCCCCAGGGAGGGCTCACTGTGTCACACTGTCCCCAGGGAGAGCTCACTGTGTCACACTGTCCCCAGGGAGGGCTCACTGTATCACACTGTCCCCAGGGAGGGCTCACTGTATCACACTGTCCCCAGGGAGGGCTCACTCTGTCACACTGTCCCCAGGGACGGCTCACTGTGTCACACTGTCCCCAGGGAGGGCTCACTGTGTCACACTGTCCCCAGGGAGAGCTCACTGTGTCACACTGTCCCCAGGGAGGGCTCACTCTGTCACACTGTCCCCAGGGAGGGCTCACTGTGTCACACTGTCCCCAGGGAGAGCTCACTGTGTCACACTGTCCCCAGGGAGGGCTCACTGTGTCACACTGTCCCCAGGGAGGGCTCACTGTGTCACACTGTCCCCAGGGAGGGCTCACTGTGTCACACTGTCCCCAGGGAGAGCTCACTGTGTCACACTGTCCCCAGGGAGGGCTCACTGTGTCACACTGTCCCCAGGGAGAGCTCACTGTGTCACACTGTCCCCAGGGAGGGCTCACTCTGTCACACTGTCCCCAGGGAGGGCTCACTGCGTCACACTGTCCCCAGGGAGAGCTCACTGTGTCACACTGTCCCCAGGGAGAGCTCACTGTGTCACACTGTCCCCAGGGAGGGCTCACTGTGTCACACTGTCCCCAGGGAGGGCTCACTGTGTCACACTGTCCCCACGGAGAGTTCACTGTGTCACACTGTCCCCACGGAGAGTTCACTGTGTCACACTGTCCCCAGGGAGAGTTCACTGTGTCACACTGTCCCCAGGGAGGGCTCACTGTGTCAAACTGTCCCCAGGGAGAGCTCACTGTGTCACACTGTCCCCAGGGAGAGCTCACTGTGTCACACTGTCCCCAGGGAGGGCTCACTCTGTCACACTGTCCCCAGGGAGGGCTCACTGCGTCACACTGTCCCCAGGGAGAGCTCACTGTGTCACACTGTCCCCAGGGAGAGCTCACTGTGTCACACTGTCCCCAGGGAGGGCTCACTGTGTCACACTGTCCCCAGGGAGGGCTCACTGTGTCACACTGTCCCCACGGAGAGTTCACTGTGTCACACTGTCCCCACGGAGAGTTCACTGTGTCACACTGTCCCCAGGGAGAGTTCACTGTGTCACACTGTCCCCAGGGAGGGCTCACTGTGTCAAACTGTCCCCAGGGAGAGCTCACTGTGTCACACTGTCCCCAGGGAGGGCTCACTGTGTCAAACTGTCCCCAGGGAGGGCTCACTGTGTCACACTGTCCCCAGGGAGGGCTCACTGTGTCACACTGTCCCCAGGGAGGGCTGACTGTGTCACACTGTCCACAGGGAGAGTTCACTGTGTCACACTGTCCCCAGGGAGGGCTCACTGTGTCACACTGTCCCCAGGGAGAGTTCACTGTGTCACACTGTCCCCAGGGAGGGCTCACTGTGTCACACTGTCCCCAGGGAGGGCTCACTGTGTCACACTGTCCCCAGGGAGAGCTCACTGTGTCACACTGTCCCCAGGGAGGGTTCACTGTGTCACACTGTCCCCAGGGGCAGCTCACTGCATCACACTGTCCCCAGGGAGGGCTCACTGTGTCACACTGTCCCCAGGGAGGGCTCACTGTGTCACACTGTCCCCAGGGACAGCACACTGTGTCACACTGTCCCCAGGGAGGGCTCACTGTGTCACACTGTCCCCCGGGAGGGCTCACTGTGTCACACTGTCCCCAGGGAGGGCTCACTGTGTCACACTGTCCCCAGGGAGGGCTCACTGTGTCACACTGTCCCCAGGGAGAGCTCACTGTGTCACACCGTCCCCAGGGGCAGCTCACTGTGTCACACTGTCCCCAGGGGCAGCTCACTGTGTCACACTGTCTCCACGGAGAGTTCACTGTGTCACACTGTCCCCAGGGGCAGCTCACTGTGTCACACTGTCCCCAGGGAGAGCTCACTGTGTCACACTGTCCCCAGGGAGGGCTCACTGTGTCACACTGTCCCCAGGGATGGCTCACTCTGTCACACTGTCCCCAGGGAGGGCTCACTGTGTCACACTGTCCCCAGGGAGAGCTCACTGTGTCACACTGTCCCCAGGGAGGGCTCACTGTTTCACACTGTCCCCAGGGAGGGCTCACTGTGTCAAACTGTCCCCAGGGAGGGCTCACTGTGTCACACTGTCCCCAGGGAGGGCTCACTGTGTCACACTGTCCCCAGGGAGAGCTCACTGTGTCACACTGTCCCCAGGGAGGGCTCACTGTGTCACACTGTCCCCAGGGAGAGCTCACTGTGTCACACTGTCCCCAGGGGCAGCTCACTGTGTCACACTATCCCCAGGGAGAGCTCACTGTGTCACACTGTCCCCAGGGAGGGCTCACTGTGTCACACTGTCCGCAGGGAGGGCTCACTGTGTCACACTGTCCCCAGGGAGGGCTCACTGTGTCAAACTGTCCCCAGGGAGGGCTCACTGTGTCACACTGTCCCCAGGGAGAGCTCACTGTGTCACACTGTCCCAGGGAGGGCTCACTCTGTCACACTGTCCCCAGGGAGAGCTCACTGTGTCACACTGTCCCCAGGGAGAGCTCACTGTGTCACACTGTCCCCAGGGAGGGCTCACTGTGTCACACTGTCCCCAGGGAGAGCTCACTGTGTCACACTGTCCCCAGGGAGAGCTCACTGTGTCACACTGTCCCCAGGGAGGGCTCACTGTGTCACACTGTCCCCAGGGAGGGCTCACTGTGTCACACTGTCCCCAGGGAGGGCTCACTGTGTCACACTGTCCCCAGGGAGGGCTCACTGCGTCACACTGTCCCCAGGGAGGGCTCACTGTGTCACACTGTCCCCAGGGAGGGCTCACTGTGTCACACTGTCCCCAGGGAGGGCTCACTCTGTCACACTGTCCCCAGGGAGGGCCCACTGTGTCACACTGTCCCCAGGGAGGGCTCACTGTGTCACACTGTCCCCAGGGAGGGCTCACTCTGTCACACTGTCCCCAGGGAGGGCTCACTCTGTCACACTGTCCCCAGGGAGAGCTCACTGTGTCACACTCTCCCCAGGGGCAGCTCACTTCGTCACACTGTCCCCAGGGGCAGCTCACTGTGTCACACTGTCCCCAGGGAGGGCTCACTGTGTCACACTGTCCCTAGGGAGAGCTCACTGTGTCACACTGTCTCCACGGAGAGTTCACTGTGTCACACTGTCCCCAGGGGCAGCACACTGTGTCACACTGTCCCCAGGGATGGCTCACTCTGTCACACTGTCCCCAGGGAGGGCTCACTGTGTCACACTGTCCCCAGGGAGAGCTCACTGTGTCACACTGTCCCCAGGGAGGGCTCACTGTGTCACACTGTCCCCAGGGAGGGCTCACTGTGTCACACTGTCCCCAGGGAGGGCTCACTGTGTCACACTGTCCCCAGGGAGGGTTCACTGCGTCACACTGTCCCCAGGGAGAGCTCACTGTGTCACACTGTCCCCAGGGAGGGCTCACTGTGTCACACTGTCCCCAGGGAGAGCTCACTGTGTCACACTGTCCCCAGGGAGGGCTCACTGTGTCACACTGTCCCCAGGGAGAGCTCACTGCGTCACACTGTCCCCAGGGAGAGCTCACTGTGTCACACTGTCCCCAGGGAGGGCTCACTGTGTCACACTGTCCCCAGAGAGGGCCCACTGTGTCACACTCTCCCCAGGGGCAGCTCACTTCGTCACACTGTCCCCAGGGGCAGCTCACTGTGTCACACTGTCCCCAGGGAGGGCTCACTGTGTCACACTGTCCCTAGGGAGAGCTCACTGTGTCACACTGTCCCCAGGGAGAGCTCACTGTGTCACACTGTCCCCAGGGAGAGCTCACTGTGTCACACTGTCTCCACGGAGAGTTCACTGTGTCACACTGTCCCCAGGGGCAGCACACTGTGTCACACTGTCCCCAGGGATGGCTCACTGTGTCACACTGTCCCCAGGGAGAGCTCACTGTGTCACACTGTCCCCAGGGGCAGCTCACTGTGTCACTGTCCCCAGGGAGGGCTCACTGTGTCACACTGTCCACAGGGAGAGTTCACTGTGTCACACTGTCTCCAGGGACAGTTCACTGTGTCACACTGTCCCCAGGGAGGGCTCACCGTGTCACACTGTCCCCAGGGAGGGCTCACTGTGTCACACTGTCCCCAGGGAGGGCTCACTGTGTCACACTGTCCCCAGGGAGGGCTCACTGTGTCACACTGTCCCCAGGGAGGGCTCACTGTGTCACACTGTCCCCAGGGAGGGCTGACTGTGTCACACTGTCCCCAGGGAGAGCTCACTGTGTCACACTGTCCCCAGGGAGAGCTCACTGTGTCACACTATCCCCAGGGAGAGCTCACTGCGTCACACTGTCCCCAGGGAGGGTTCACTGTGTCACACTGTCCCCAGGGAGGGCTCACTCTGTCACACTGTCCCCAGGGAGGGCTCACTGTGTCACACTGTCCCCAGGGAGTGCTCACTGTGTCACACTGTCCCCAGGGAGGGCTCACTGCGTCACACTGTCCCCAGGGAGGGCTCACTGCGTCACACTGTCCCCAGGGAGTGCTCACTGTGTCACACTGTCCCCAGGGAGGGCTCACTGTGTCACACTGTCCCCAGGGAGAGCTCACTGCGTCACACTGTCCCCAGGGAGAGCTCACTGCGTCACACTGTCCCCAGGGAGGGCTCACTGCATCACACTGTCCCCAGGGAGAGCTCACTGTGTCACACTGTCCCCAGGGAGAGCTCACTGCGTCACACTGTCCCCTGGGAGAGCTCACTGCGTCACACTGTCCCAGGGAGAGCTCACTACGTCACACTGTCCCCAGGGAGGGCTCACTGTGTCACACTGTCCCCTATAAAATGTATTGTGTGACAATGCACATTGGTACATGGCAGCCTCTAAAATGAAATGTTATGTGTGTGTTGAAGGATTAATGACCTTACACTGTGAATATGTGAATGGCAGATTCCGTTTAGCATTTTGCAAATGAGCTCTTGAGCTTCTATTACACAAGCTGACATCTAAACACTGCAATTGTATAATTAAAGTGTGATTGAATCTGCATAGTTCACTAACCCTTGCCTGGATGTTACTCAATAGATTAGTGCTAGGATGTTCGAAACCTGCAATCTACACTTGTTTGGTCATCACTGCATCCTGAAAGAAGCCCGTGGCACGAATCTGCCAGTTCCTTAGATATAGTGACATCTTCCTGAGGCGCAGAGGATGTTCTCTTGCATTGCTTGTAATGATGAATGGGTAAAAAAAAACATGGGGCTTGGATACAGCCAGGCACATGGATGTGTTTCCATTCAAGCTCCACAGGAAAGCTGGGTGATTGAAGGCATCGTAATATCTGATCAAAACGTAGTGACTCTCTAATGACCACTGCAATGTAGATCCCAGTTTAATCCTGTGTTTAATGCCATTGTCAGTGTTTAATGCCATTGTCAGTGTGTGTGTGATGTATATATATATATATACACACACACTGAGGTTCTTGCGCTCTGCCTGTGTCACATGCTTCACACTGCTTTTTGCCAGTGTTAACAGTGTTTAACATTTTGAGTAGCCTTGAGTTAATGGTGTTAGTTTGGGATGCTGATTACTTATTGGGCTGCTAACTTTCTCAGGGGGCAGTATCTTCAGTCAAGGCCTGTAAAGGCAGTTTGAACACAAGCCTGTAGTTTGCTCTCTGAGCACCTCAGCAGTCAGTGGGAGAGTGTGGATCCCACTATCAGCTGCTGCAGACTGTCGTTTTAGCTCCAAGTCTGCTTTGCTATTCAGTATATTACTGCTAATGTTTGTACACCGGTAATTAAAGCAGCTACAGCATTTACTTTTTGTGTTGTGGTCCTTTTCTGACAGCTGCTTCTGTACTGGTAGGCATCTTAAATTGCTTATTTTTAATATGTAGATTTGATCTTGGGGCTGGGTGCCATTTCCCCCACCCACTCTGTCCCTGCTCCCAACTGGTCATTACTGGGCCTGCCTCTGCTGGGATCCCCTCCCTCCCTGTTGGGAGGTGGGGACTCTTCCCATACTGACCCGAGTAGTCACATGCCTGCTGGATAATGAAGCCCGTTTAAGTAACACAAACCCAATTCTGCTGAAAATATTCAATACTGAACACATGAGCCCAGTGCTCCCACAGGAAAGTATTGCTTCCATCTGATTTTCTGATGTTCATTTGTGTCATGAGGTACTCATTGGTAAGATTTTAGAGTCCATTATTAAAGAGGAGATCACGGGAGACTTGGAAGTGCATGATAAAATACGGCTGTGGTGGTATGGATATGAGCACTGCCATTGGTGTAGAGCACTGGCTTCCCATTGGCTCTGGCTGGTCATGTGCCTCTCATCCGATTGGTTGGGACTAGTCATGTGACTGCTCTCCAATTGGTCGCGACGCAAGTAGGCCCTGCCTCCGATGCGGGGTATAAGTACCCAGAGTTCCCGGCAGTCGGCCATTCTCTGTAGTCGACCACCGAGCTAACAACTAGCTGATTAAAGCCACAGTTCGGATCCTAAATGTGTCTTGAGTCGAATTGATGGTACATCAATTTAATCAGCTAGAATTTTGGAATGGAGCTACGCATCAAGCCTGACTGCCTCCGCACCACCCGCATGCTGCAAATGCGTCTGCAATTGTTAAACACTGGCAGGCGTGTTTTAATAGCTACCTGACGACTGCAGCCGGCAAGCCCACCAAGGAGCAGAAACTCCACATCCTCCACTCATGCGTGGGCACATCGGTCTACGCAATGATCGAAGACGAAGGCGACTTTGATGCGGCCTTGGAGATTCTCAAAGGACACTTTCTCCGGCCGGTCAACGAAGTATACGCACGGTATCTCCTGACGACCAGACAACAGTTCCCTGGTGAGTCCCTCGACGAGTTTTACCAGGCCCTCGCAGCTCTAGGGAGAACGTGCGCAGGTCTTCAAGCTTCGGCGACGGAGCACATGGAACTTCTAATCAGAGACGCTTACGTTGCTGGCATGCAGTCTCCTTCTGTCCGCCAAAGATTGTTAGAGAAGAAAGTCTTCAGCCAAGCTGAGGCACGGACTCTGGCAACCTCCCTGGAGGTTGCTGACCTGAACGCCCGAGCATACGCCCCCGGCCGCGCAGCAACCCCCTGGACTTCATGGCACGTGCCACCCCCATGCTCCATGGATCCACGAAGGCCCGCAACGGCCCCATGGTCCTCCCGACCTGCACCCCCAGCTGTCCCGACCGGCCCGCAGACGCCGCTGACACTGCCCACGGGCGCCGCCATCTTGGGCCCCGGACGCCATGTGCGGGTCCTGGGCACCGCCATCTTGGGACCCCAACTCCACGTGCGGGTCCTGGGTGCCGTCATCTTGGATCAACTCGGAAGGCCCTGCAAGCGACTACTCGGCCACTGAAGAGGATCTGGAACTCTCACCACGACTGGCTTCCATCAAGCTCGACCAGTCGCGACCACGCACGCTCGCCAAGACTACAACAACAATTCAGCTCAACGGACACAAAACAAGGTGCCTGCTGGACTCCGGGAGCACGGAAAGGTTCGTCCACCCTGATACGGTAAGACGCAGCGCGCTCCCCATCCACCCAGTTAAATATAAAATTGAATTGACCTCAGGTTCGCACTCCGTCCAAATCACCGGGTGCTGCATAGCGGACCTCACAGTCCAGGGGAGGGTTTTCAAAAATTTCAAACTCCTCATTCTCCCCCGTCTAAGCGCTCCGGCACTCTTGGGCCTGGACTTCCAGTGCAACCTGCAGAGCTTGACCTTTCAATTCGGCAGCCCTATTCCTCCTCTTACTGTTTGCAGCCTCGCGTCCCTCAAAGTGGACCCCCCTTCCTTGTTTGTTAATCTCACCCCAGATTGTAAACCTGTCGCCACTCGGAGCAGACGATACAGTGCCCAGGACCGGACCTTCATCGGGTCCGAGGTCCAGAGGCTCCTTAAGGAAGGAGTTGTCGAGGCCAGCAACAGTCCCTGGCGAGCCCAAGTGCTGGTAGTTCGGAATGGGGAGAAAAACCGGATGGTCATCGATTACAGTCAGACCATCAACAGGTTTACGCAGCTGGACGCATCTCCTCTCCCCCGTATTTCCGACATGGTTAACAGGATCGCGAAGTACAAAGTCTTCTCCAAGGTGGACCTTAAGTCCACCTCCCACCAGCTCCCCATTCGCGCGAGTGATCGAAAGTACACCGCGTTCGAGGCAGATGGGCGCCTCTACCACTTCCTCAGGGTTCCATTCGGTGTCACAAATGGAGTCTCGGTCTTACAATGGGAGATGGACCGAATGGTCAACAAGCATGGTTTACGTGCCACCTTCCCGTATCTCGATAACGTCACCATCTGCGGCCACGACCAGCAGGACCACGACATCAACCTCCAAAAATTCCTCCGAACCACAAAGCTCCTTAATTTAACTTATAATAAGGATAAGTGCGTGTTTAGCACCGACCGTCTAGCCATCCTTGGCTACGTAGTGCGTAACGGAGTGATAGGCCCCGATCCCGAACGCATGCGCCCCCTGATGGAACTTCCCCTCCCCAAATCCCTCAAATTATTTGGCCGGCAGAAGGTTTACCCTCCTCACAGACCAACGGTCAGTAGCTTTCATGTTCGACAATGCACAGAGGGGCAAGATCAAGAACGACAAGATCTTGCGGTGGCGGATCGAGTTGTCCACGTACAACTACGATATCTTGTATCGTCCTGGGAAGCTCAACGAGCCTTCCGATGCCCTATCCCGCGGTACCTGCGCCAGCGCGCAGATTGACCGCCTCCGCTCCCTCCACACGGACCTCAGCCATCCAGGGGTCACCCGTTTCTACCATTTTATTAAGACACGCAACCTGCCCTACTCCGTCGAGGAAGTCAGGACCGTCACCAGGGACTGCCACGTCTGCGCCGAGTGCAAACCGCACTTTTGCCGCCCCGAACGAGCGCATCTGATCAAGGCATCCCGCCCCTTTGAACGTCTCAGTATAGACTTCAAGGGTCCCCTCCCCTCCAACAACCGTAACACTTATTTATTGAGTGTTATCGACGAATACTCTCGATTCCCTTTCGCCATTCCCTATCCTGACATGACCACAACAACCGTCATAAAGGCCCTCCTATCCATCTTCTCCCTGTTCGGTTACCCCGCATACATCCACAGCGACCGGGGGTCCTCTTTTATGAGTGACGAACTGCGTCAGTTCCTGCTCAGCAGGGGCATAGCCTCCAGCAGGACGACCAGTTATAACCCCCGGGGTAACGGTCAGGTCGAGCGGGAGAATGGCACCATTTAGAAGACCATCCTGCTGGCCCTACGGTCCAGAGATCTCCCTATTCCCCGTTGGCAAGAAGTCATTCCCGACACCCTGCATTCAATCCGGTCTCTCCTCTGTACTACCACTAATCAAACACCTCATGAACGTCTTCTTGTTTTCCCCAGGAAGTCGTCCTCAGGATCCCCTCTCCCGACCTGGCTGGCCACCCCCGGGCCCATTTTGCTCCGGAAGCATGTGCGGGTGCACAAGTCCGACCCGTTGGTTGAGCGAGTCCAGTTACTCCACGCCAACCCGCAATATGCGTACGTGGAGTATCCCGACGGTCGGCAGGATACGGTCTCGCTCCGAGACCTGGCACCCGCCGGCATGCGGCCTTCTTCCCCTGCACCAACACCTCCCCCCAACCCCAATTCCCCCCACGACCCAGCGCACATGCCCCCTCTTCCCCGATTACAGTGTCTCCACCACCGGCCCGGGGTACGGAGACACATCTACGACCGACGCTCCCGGAGGCAAGGGCGACCATCGGCCCGACATCACCGGCTCCACTGCGATGGTCTTCCAGAACACCACGGGCACCCGACAGTCTGATCGTCTCCATCTGATGCGGCCATGGGACTTTTTTGGACATTTTTGTGTTATTCTGTTGTTATTAGTAGTAGTAGTATTGTTTTGCCATGAGCCAGTGGGCAGTTCACCCCTATCAATTTTCGCTGCTCATACCACCAGTCCTCGGCCCCCCGCCCTAAACCTCTCTCCCACTTACACCCCCCCTTCTTTCTCCACAAGGGCTGAATGTGGTGGTATGGATATGAGCACTGCCATTGGTGCAGAGCACTGGCTTCCCATTGGCTCTGGCTGGTCATGTGCCTCTTGTCCAATTGGTTGGGACTAGTCATGTGACTGCTCTCCAATTGGTCGAGAGGCAAGTAGACCCCGCCTCTGAGGCGGGGTATAAGTACCCAGAGTTCCTTGCTGTCGGCCATTCTCTGTAGTCGACCACCGGCCTAACAACTAGCAGATTAAAGCCACAGTTCGGATCCTAAATGAGTCTTGAGTCGAATTGATGGTACATCAACGGCTGAGTCAGCACGGCTTCGTCAAGGGGAGGTCATGTCTGACAAATCTGTTAAGAGCTCTTTGAGGAGGTAATAAGGAAGTTAGACAATGGAGAACCAGTGGACATGATTTATTTAGATTTCCAGAAGGCCTTTGACAAGGTGCCGCATAGAAGACTGTGAAATAAGCTAAGAGCCCATGGTGCTAAGGGTAAGATCCTGGCATGGATAGAGGATTGGCTGACTGGCAGAAGGCAGAGAGTGGGGATAAAGGGACCTTTTTCAGGATGGCAGCCCACACTAGTGGTGTGCCTCAGGGGGCTGTGCTGGGACCACAACTTTTCACAATAAACATTAATGATCTGGAAGAAGGAACTGAAGGCACTGCTGCTAAGTTTGCAGATGATACAAAGATCTGGAAAAGGGTGAGGTTATGCACTTTGGAAGGAGAAATGGAGGTATTGACTATTTTCTAAATGGGGAGATGCTTAGGAAATCAGAAGTACAAAGGTACTTGGGAGTCCTTGTTCACAATTTCCTTAAAGTTAACGTGCAGGTTCAGTCGGCAATTAGGAAGGCAAATGCAATGTTAGCATTCATGTCGAGAGGGCTGGAATACAAGACCAGGGATGTACTTCCGAGGCAATATACGGCTGTGGTCAGACCCCATTTAGAGTATTGTGAGCAGTTTTGGGCCTCGTATCTAAGGAAGGATGTGCTGGCCTTCGAACGGGTCCAGAGGAGGTTCACAAGAATGATCCCTGGAATGAAGAGCTTGTTGTAGAGGAACGATTGAGGATTCTGGGTCTGTCCTGGGAGTTTAGAAGGATGAGGGGAGATCTTATTGATACTCACAGGATACTGTGAGGCCTAGATAGATTAGTTGTGGAGAGGATATTTCCACTTGTAGGATAAACTAGAAGCAGAGGACGCAATCTCAAACTAAAGGGACGATCCTTTAAAACAGAGATGAGGAGGAATTTCTTCAACCAGAGGGTGGTGAATCTGTTGAACTCTTTGCCGCAGACGGCTGTGGAGGCCAAATCACTGAGTGTCTTTAAGACAGAGATAGATAGGTTCTTGATTAATAAAGGGATCAGGGTTATGAGGTGAAGGCAGGAGAATGGGGATGAGAAACAAATCAGCTATGATTGAATGGCAGAGCAGACTCGATGGGCCGAGTGGCCTAATTCTGCTCCTGTGTCTTATGGTCTTATAACTGCAGAAAACATAAACAATATTGTTGTCCCGTTTTGCCTGCTGTCTCTACATCAACTGGCTGATCTTTTTTTTATAAATAATTTTTATTGAAATTTTTACAAAATACAAAATACAGTATAAACATCTTAACTCTATTAACGTACAACCGCGGTAACACCCCATAAACAATGCCCCCCTGCTTCAAGAGCAACTTCAAACAAAAGGAAGAAACAAAAACAAAGAAAAAGAGAAAAAGAAAAAAAAACAAAGGAGAGAGATAGCACCCTCCACAAACCCTTGTGCACAGTTCTCCCTCCCCCCAATCCTTACCCCCCCCTCACCCCCCCTGGTTGCTGCTGCTGTCGGCCTGTTTCCCTACCGTTCCGCCAGGAAGTCCAGAAAGGGCTGCCACCGCCTGAAAAACCCTTGTACTGATCCCCTCAGGGCAAATTTCACCCTCTCCAATTTAATGAACCCCGCCATATCCGAGATCCAGGCCTCCACGCTTGGGGGCCTCGCATCCTTCCATTGGAGCAAGATCCTCCGCCGGGCTACTGGGGACGCAAAGGCCAGGACCCCGGCCTCTATCGCCTCCTGCACTCCCGGCTCCACTGCAACACCAAAAATTGCGAGTCCCCAGCCTGGCTCGACCCTGGATCCCACCACCCTCAACACCGTCTTTGCTACCCCCTTCCAAAACTCCCCCAATGCTGGGCACGCGCAAAACATATGGGCGTGGTTCGCTGGGCTCCCCGAGCACCTAGCACACCTGTCCTCGCCCCCGAAAAACCTACTCATCCTTGTCCCAGTCATGTGGGCCCTATGCAGCACCTTGAACTGTATGAGGCTAAGCCTCGCACAGGAAGAGGAGGAATTCACTCTCTCCAGGGCATCCGCCCACGTCCCCTCCTCAATCTCCTCCCCCAGCTCCTCTTCCCACTTCCCCTTCAGTTCCTCCACCGAGGCCTCGTCTACCTCCTGCATTACCCGGTATATGTCCGAGATCCTCCCTCCTCCGACCCACACCCCCAAGAGCACCCTATCTCGCACCCCTCGTGGGGGCAGCAAGGGGAACCCCTCCACCTGCTGCCTGGCAAACGCCCTCACCTGGATGTACCTAAACATGTTCACCGGGGGGAGCCCAAACTTCCCCTCTAACTCCCCCAAGCTCGCGAACCTCCCCTCCACAAACAGGTCCCTCAACCTCCTAACCCCTGCCCTGTGCCAGCCCAGGAATCCGCCATCAATGTTCCCTGGGGCGAACCGATGGTTCCCCCGTATCAGGGCCTCCATCGAGCCCCCCATTTCTCCCCTGTGCCGTCTCCATTGCCCCCAAATTTTGAGGGTAGCCGCCACCACCGGGCTCGTGGTATACCTCGTTGGAGGGAGCGGCAACGGTGCCGTTACTAGCGCTTCCAGGCTCGTGCCCACACAAGATGCCGCCTCCATCCTCTTCCATGCTGCCCCCTCCTCGTCCATTACCCACTTACTGCGCTGCGTTGGCCGCAAAGTAGTGCCCACAGAGGTTGGGCAACGCCAGCCCCCCCCTATCCCTGCCTCGTTCCAGGAACACTCTTCGAACCCTTGGAGTCCCATGCGCCCACACAAAACCCGTGATACTGCTGTTGACCCTCCTGAAAAAGGCCTTTGGGATAAAGATGGGGAGGCACCGGAACAAGAACAAAAACCTCGGGAGCACCGTCATCTTAACGGACTGCACCCTCCCCGCCAGTGACAGCGGTAACATATCCCACCTCTTAAACTCCTCCTCCGTCTGCTCCACCAACCTTGTGAGGTTGAGCTTGTGCAGGGCCCCCCAACTCCCAGCCACCTGGACCCCTAGGTACCTGAAGCTCTTCCCTGCCTGCTTCAGTGGGAGCCTACCAATCCCCTCCTCTTGATCCCCCGGATGCACCACAAACACCTCACTCTTGCCCAGGTTCAGTTTATACCCCGAGAAACCCCCGAATTCACCAAGGATCCTCATCACCTCCGGCATCCCCCCCACCGGGTCCGCCACATACAGCAGCAGGTCGTCCACGTACAGTGACACTCGATGCTCCTCCCCACCCCGCACCATGCCCCTCCAGTTCCCTGACTCCCTCAATGCCATGGCCAGGGGCTCAATTGCCAACGCGAAGAGCAAGGGGGATAGGGGGCACCCCTGTCTCGTCCCCCGATGCAGCCGAAAGTACTCCGACCTCCTCCTATTCGTGGCTACACTTGCCATCGGGGCCTCGTAGAGCAGCCTCACCCACCGAATAATCCCCTCCCCAAACCCAAACCTCTCCAACACCTCCCACAAGTACTCCCACTCCACCCTATCGAAGGCCTTCTCCGCGTCCAACGCCACCACTATCTCCGCCTCCCCTTCCACCGCCGGCATCATAATGACATTGAAGAGTCTTCGCACATTTGTGTTCAGCTGCCTTCCCTTCACAAACCCCGTCTGGTCCTCATGTATGACCCCCGGCGCACAATCCTCTATTCTAGTTGCCAGGATCTTTGCCAGCAGCTTGGCATCGGCGTTCAGCAACGAAATTGGCCTATATGATCCACACTGCAGAGGGTCCTTGTCCCGCTTCAGGATCAAGGAAATCAACGCCCGCGACATAGTTGGGGGCAAAGCCCCCCCCTCCCTTGCCTTGTTAAAGGTCCGAACCAACAGGGGGCCCAACAGGTCCAAATACTTTTTATAAAATTCCGCCGGAAACCCGTCCGGCCCCGGTGCCTTCCCCGACTGCATGCTCCCTATCCCTTTGACAACCTCCTCCAACTCGATCAGTGCCCCTAGTCCCTCCACCCGCTCCTCTTCCACCCTTGGGAAACGCAACCTGTCCAGGAAGCGCCCCATTCCACCCTCCTCCACCGGGGGCTCAGAGCGGTACAGTTCCCCATAAAAGTCCCTGAAGACCCCATTGACCTCTACCCCCCTCCACACCACCTTCCCAGCGCTATCCCTCACTCCCCCAATCTCCCTGGCCGCGTCTCGCTTCCGGAGCTGGTGCGCCAGCATCCTGCTCGCCTTCTCCCCGTGTTCATACACCGCCCCCTGTGCTTTCCTCCACTGAGCTTCCGCCTTTCTGGTCGTCAGTAGGTCAAATCTGGCCTGCAGGCTACGCCTCTCCCCCAGCAATCCCTCCTCTGGGGCCTCCGCATATCTCCTATCCACCTGCACCATCTCCCCTATCAGTCTTTCCCTTTCCCTCTGCTCCCCCCTCTCCCTATGGGCTCGGATGGAGATCAATTCCCCCCTCATCACCGCCTTCAATGCCTCCCAGACCGTCCCCACCCGAACCTCCCCGTTATCATTGGCCTCGAGGTATCTCTCAATACACGCCCGGACCCTCCCGGCCACCTCCTCCTCTGCCAGCAGCCCCACCTCCATGCGCCAGAGCGGACGTTGGTCCCTCTCTTCCCCCAGCCCGAGGTCCATCCAGTGCAGGGCATGGTCCGAAATGGCAATGGCGGAGTATTCCACTTCCTCCACCCTCGGCACCAGCCCCCTGCTCAGGACAAAAAAGTCAATCCTCGAGTAGGCCTTATGTACATGGGAGAAAAACGAGTATTCCCTGGCCCTTGGCCACTCAAACCTCCAAGGGTCCACCCCCCCCCCCCCCCCCATCTGGTCCATAAATCCCCTCAGCACCTTAGCCGCCGCCGACCTCCTACCCGTCCGGGACTTGGATCGATCCAATGGGGGATCCAGTACCGTGTTAAAGTCTCCCCCCATGATCAGGCCCCCTACCTCCAGGTCCGGAATGCGGCCCAGCATACGCCGCATGAACCCCGCATCGTCCCAATTTGGACGTTGGACATTCACCAACACTACCCGCTCCCCCTGCAGCTTGCCACTCACCATCACGTACCTCCCGCCACTGTCAGCCACCACCTTCAACACCTCAAACGACACCTTCTTCCCCACCAGGATCGCCACCCCTTTACTCTTCTCGTCCAGCCCTGAGTGGAATACCTGGCCCACCCACCCCTTTCTCAGCCGGACCTGGTCCACCACTCTCAGGTGTGTCTCCTGGAGCATGGCCACATCCGCCTTCAGTCCCTTCAGGTGCGCAACTACTCGGGCCCTTTTGACCGGCCCATTCAGCCCCCTCACATTCCAGGTTATCAGCCTGATCCGAGGGCCCCCTGCCCCCTTCCCCTGCCGATTAGCCATACCCCATCCCTTGCCCACCCCCGGCCAGTGTCCCACGCTCTGCCAGTTTCCCACGGCGGCACCTCCCCCCCCCTCCAGCACTCCCTGCGTCCTCCAGCTCCTTCCTGACCGTTTCAGCAGCAACCCGGTAACCCCCCCCCCCCTCCCCCCCCCCCCCCCCCCCCCCCCAGGCTAGGACCCCTCCTAGCCGTGCCCCCCCCACCCCCTCTACAGCACTCCCCATGAGCCAGCTATCTTCTGCTGACCCCGTCGGCTCCCGCCCTACTTTCGGCTCCTCCCAATGTGGGACGTCCTCCCCCATAGTGCCCATCAACCAGTCCACCCTCCCCCGCTCCTGTGCGGGAAAAGAAAACCCCGCCCCCTCCCTCTCCCAGCGCGGGGACCCTGCAGAAAGCCCGCGCTTTCGCCCTGCCGGGCCCCGCCTCCTCCAGGGCCACTCCCACTGTCAGTCCCCCCCACCAGCTCCCCAAACACCCCATTTACACCCCTCAGTCCAAACCCGTCCACCCAACTCCTGCTAGAAAACCCATAAAGAAAACACCTGTACGGCATCACCCCACCCACCCTACGGCCACCCCACATCATACCCTAAACCCCGCAGATACACATACAGTATAAATAAATACAGTATTCCACAGCATCCCCCATCCGGGGGACCCTCAGTTTGTGTCCAGTTTCTCGGCTTGCATGAAGGCCCACGCCTCCTCCGGGGACTCAAAATAGTGGTGCCGATCCTGGTAGGTGACCCACAGACGCGCCGGCCGCAGCATTCCAAACTTCACCTTCCGTCTGTGGAGCACCGCCTTCGTCCGGTTAAACCCGACCCTCCGCCTCGCCACCTCCGTACTCCAGTCCTGGTAGATCCGCACCTCCGTGTTCTCCCATTTGCTGCTCCGCTCCTTCTTGGCCCACCGGAGCACACACTCACGATCCACAAACCGGTGGAACCTTACCAACACCGCCCGCGGCGGCTCCTTCGGCTTGGGCCTCCTAGCCAGAATTCTGTGTGCCTCCTCCAACTCCAGGGGCCCCTGGAAGGACACAGCCCCCATCAGCGTGTTCAGCATCATCACCACATAGGCCGCTAGGTCCGACCCCTCCAGCCCCTCCGTGAGGCCCAGGATCCGTAAATTCTTCCTCCTCGACCGGTTGTCCAACTCCTCGAACCGCTCCTGCCATCTTTTATGGAGCGCCTCGTGCACCTCCACCTTCCCCACCACGGCCACGACCTCGTCCTCCCTCTCGGCGGCTTGCTGCTGCAGCTCCCGGATCGCAGCCCCCTGGGCTGTCTGGGTCTCCATCAGTTCCCTGTTGGTTACCTTGATGGACTCCAGGAGCTCCACTTTCAGATCCTGGAAGAGGCTCAGCAGAGTCGTCTGGACCCACTTCTTCAGTTCTTCAAAACTTTCGCTGGCCGCCATTTTGTCCTGCGGGTCCCGATTTTTTTCAAAGGTTTTTCCTCCCGATTCTCTCCCTGCTCCGCTCCTGGTCTGCACTATGGGACCTCTGGGGAAACTCCTGGCCTCTTCCCTCGTCGGGATTTGCCTCTTAAGCTCCGTTGGTGGCCTTTAAAAAAGCCCCGAAGTCCTTTTTTTCGGGAGCCTCCGAACGTGCGGCTCAGCTGGTCATTGCCGCTACCGGAAGTCCAACTGGCTGATCTTCAGAAGACCTTCTTCTAGGGTGTCTCAGATTGTAAGGTGCTGTCGGACGGAACTTGGCTAGTTGCTGCAATGGGAACAGAGAGACTTACATTGATATAGCGTCTTTCACCACGACAAGATGTTCCAAAACACTTTACAGATAATTTGTGCACAAATAGCAATGAGGTTTATTGAGGAATAAATACTGGCATGGATACAGAGGGCTCTGCTCTTCAAAATAGGTCCGCAGGATCTATGAGGGCAGACAGAGTCTCCCGACTTAATACTTCAACACCAATAGTACAGCACTCCCCCATTACTGCAGTGGAGTGTTCGCTTTGATTTTTGTTTTGAAGTCCTAGGACTTGAATCAACAAACTTCTGACTCGGGCAACTTAGAGTTACCAACTTGTAGCACAAAAGGGGTGTGTTTGAAACACAGACAACAGCACTGGCAGTCTGAGCCAGGCCAACTTGGTCCTGAAGGGGACACCCCAGGTCCATGGAATTGGTACCCTCATTACCCGCTACTGCCCCTGGTCCAGGCAGCCAGCCCCCCTCCCCCCTCTTTATTTAGCCTCTTAGTCTCCCTCAGCGGCCATGGGGTCGAGGTCCCACTTGTAAATACTTCCCAAAACTGTCCCCATAAAACACTCCCAGGACAGGTACAGCACAGGGTTAGATACAGAGTAAAGCTCCCTCTGCACTGTCCCCAACAAACATTCCCAGGACAGGTACAGCACGGGGTTAGATACAGAGTAAAGCTCCCTCTGCACTGTCCCCATCAAATATTCCCAGGACAGGTACAGCACGGGGTTAGATACAGAATAAAGCTCCCTCTGCACTGTCCCCATCAAACACTTCCAGGACAGGTATAGCACGGGGTTAGATACAGAGTAAAGCTCCCTCTACACTGTCGCCATCAAACACTTCCAGGACAGGTATAGCACGGGGTTAGATACAGAGTAAAGCTCCCTCTACACTGTGTAGCCACCTGGGTTGGCCACTTCCCGACTTTAAAATGGAGATTCGCTAAGAACGCAGGGAAAAATGGACAGGTGCAGGGAAGCAAGCAGAATGCAAAGCTTCCTGTATATTAAGACTCGCAGAAAGCAGACAGCACTGAAACTGACGACCTACTGCATATTGATGAGCGATCCCCGGGAACAATAGCAACAGTTAAGATAATCTAGGCAAAGCCAGACTCCTCGGCGCCAGCTTGTCTGTCCAGATGGTTCACATCTTCACCCATAGTGTATTGGTGGAAGGGGTGAATGTTTAAACTGGTGAAAGTGGTGCCAATGAAGCGGGGCTGCTTTGTCCTGGATGGTGTCGAGCCTCTTGAGTGTTGTTGGAGCTGCACTCATCCAGACAAGTGTAGAGTATTCCATTTCATTCCTAACTCGTGTCTTGTAGGTGGTGATCAGGTTTGGGGAGTCGGGAGGTGATTTACTCATCACCGAATCCCCAACCTTTGATCTGCTCTTGTAGCCACAATGTTTATATTGCTGGTCCAGTTCAGTTTCTAGTCAGTGGTAATCCCCAGGATATCGATAGTGGGGGCTTCAGTTGTGGTAGTGCCATTGAATGTCAAGAAACGATGGTTAAGTTTTCCCTTACAAGGTTGGTCATTATCTGGCACTTGTGTGGCACAAATGTTACTTGTCACTTATCAGACCAAGCCAGTTTTAGTTGCACATAGGCCTGGATTGCTTTAGTATCTGAAGAGTCTCAATTGGTGCCAAACATCCCTCTTGAAGGGTGATTTAGAGTGACCAACCCACCTATCCTGCACATCTTTTGATGATGGAGTCGAAGGTTGTTGGGCCTGGGACACTATCCTGAAGAACTCAAGAGTTTAACAGCATAGAAAGAAGCCCTTCGTCCCATCGTGTCTGCATTGGCCATCAAGCACTTATCCATTGTAATCCCATTTACCAGCACTTGGTCTGTAGCCTTGTATGCTCTGGCATTTCAAGTGTTAATCTAAATGCTTCTTAAATATTGAGGGTTCCCGCCTCTACCACCCTTCCAGGCAGTGAGTTCCAGATTCCAACCTCCATCTCAATGAAAATGTTTTTCCTCAAATACCCTCTAAATCTCCTGCCCCCTTACCTTAAATCTATGCCCCCTGTTATCAACACCTCTCCTAGGGAGCAAAGTTCCATCCTGTTCACCCAATGTCTGTCCATCATCATTTTATACACCTCAATCAGGTCCTCCCTCAGCCTTCTCTGCTCTGAGGAAAACAACACCAGCCTAACCAACCTCTCTTCATAGCTGAAACTCTCCAGCCTGGGCAACATCCTGGTGAATGTCCTCTGCACCCTCGCCAGTGCAATCACATTCTTTCTATAATGTGGAACCATAACTGCACCCACTACTCCAGCAGTTTATACAACTCCATCATCAAAAGATGTGCAGTTTAGTTGGATTGGCCACGCTAAATTACCCCTTAATTGGAAAAAATTAGAACATAGAACATAGAACATAGAACAGTACAGCACAGAACAGGCCCTTCGGCCCTCGATGTTGTGCCGAGCAATGATCACCCCACTTAAACCCACGTAACCCGTATCCCAACAATCCCCCCATTAACCTTACACTACGGGCAATTTAGCATGGCCAATCCACCTAACCTGCACATCTTTGGACTGTGGGAGGAAACCGGAGCACCCGGAGGAAACCCACGCACACACGGGGAGGACGTGCAGACTCCACACAGACAGTGACCCAGCCGGGAATCGAACCTGGGACCCTGGAGCTGTGAAGCATTGATGCTAACCACCATGCTACCGTGAGGCCCCTAATTATTGGCTACTCTTTTAAAAAAAGAAGAAAAAAAAATGAAAAATGAAGCTCCATCATAAACTCCATTCCCTGCAGCAATGTCCTGGGGCTGAAGTGACTTACCTCCAATAACCACAACCATCTTCCTTTGTGCCAGGTATGCTCGATACCATAAGCAATGGCTGATTTGCTCAACTGACAACCCAACTTTCCTTCCTGGTGCCCATGATAACTGTAAGAAGTCTTACAACACCAGGTTAAAGTCCAACAGGTTTGTTTCAAACACGAGCTTTCGGAGCACGGCTCCTTCTTCAGGTGAATGGTGAATTCACCTGAAGAAGGAGCCGTGCTCCGAAAGCTCGTGTTTGAAACAAACCTGTTGGACTTTAACCTGGTGTTGTAAGACTTCTTACTGTGCTCACCCCAGTCCAACGCCGGCATCTCCACATCATGGGTACCCATGATAACTGATATCGTTAATGATCCTCCCTCCTCGGGTCTGGCTGACCTTCCATTACCCCTGCAGAGTAAGTTGACGAGGCGAGCCCAGGACGTTTATGCCGCCTTGTCAGAGCAGGACTCTAGGGATTATGACTTGGTGAAAATGGCTAATGTAGATGGATATGAATTGTTTCCCAAAGCCTAGAGGCAAAAATTCTGGATATTGACGAGACTGCCGGGGCAGACTTATGCGGAATTCGAGAGTGTTAAACAGAACAATTTTGATAGATGGGTCCGAGCGTTGCGAGTTACGACTACCCATGAGGCTCTGCGAGAGGTCATCCTCTTAGAGGAGTTTAAGAATTCCTTACCTTCGACAGTAAAACCCAGTTGAAGACCAGAAGATGCAAGCAGCAATTATGGCTGACAATTATGAGCTAATCCATGAATTTAACCCTTTGTTCCATCCGCCCATAATTTTGAAAAGGATAGAAAGTGGGAGAGTGTGAGGAAGGCAGATAGCCAAGGTAGAGGATGTTTAGCTCCGAAGGCCCTGAGGTCTCCCCCTCAGACCAGAAAGGAAGGTACTGGGGGTGGAAGTTGTAATGATCACTGTATGTGTATATACATGAAGGGTTAAAGTGTTGTCAGTACAGTCAGAAGATCACTAGAGGGCAACACTAACAGGGAGTATAAATACAAGCTCAATCTGTTTACCTGCTCTCTTCAGGTGTGTTGTGGCTAGAGAACAGGAGTATAGTTAGCTCGGAATGTAAAGTATAATATTCAAAGTTAATCTAATTCTATCTTGTTTAATTTAACTACGAGTAAAAGTATTGAAGAATCAAACTCACAAGTTAATTAATTAGTTACTCAATAAATTATTTGTTATCACTGGACGACTTTGAGTATTCATCATCATCAAAGTTTTTTTTAAAGTTTTTTTTAAAATTTAGATTACCCAATTATTTTTTCCAACTAAGGGGCAATTTAGCGTGGCCAATCCACCTACTCTGCACATTTTTGGGTTGTGGGCGCGAAACCCACGCAGACACGGGGAGAATGTGCAAACTCCACACGGACAGTGACCCAGAGCCGGGATCGAACCTGGGACCTCAGCGCCGTGAGGCAGCTGTGCTAACCACTAGGCCATCGTGTTGCCCCTATCATCATCAAAGTTAAGAACATCTCGGCATAAACAAATGAGTAATGTATATTACCAGGAAATTAGATTTAAGAAATATTACTAGTAAGAATAGGCAAGAAAAAGAGAAAAATCCAGTCTATTCAACTGTGGAAGACTTGACAGCAATGGATCCTCGACAACCAACCGACTCGATGGGCCACGTTCAAGCTCCGCGGCAGCTGGAAACTACTGGTAATTTAAATTCTAACTGGAAACGCTTTAAGCAGCAGTTCCAAATTTATTTGGAAGTGCATGATTTAAACACAGCCTCTGAAGCCAGAAGAATAGCATTGCTACTGTCAATGGCAGGTCAGCAAGCGATTTAGATATATAACTCGTTTATAGTTTCTGAAGGGAGGACAAAAGCAAATTTAGTATGATAATCGAGAAGTTTGATGACCACTGTAAGGTGCAGATAATGAAAGCGTTTCAGATTTCTTCAAAGGTTGCAACAAAACAGCGAACCGATCATAACTTTGTCACCGAATTAAAGCTGTTGCATAAACATGTAATTTAGCTGATTTGCAAGATTCATTAATAAGGGATCAAATGGTTTACGGACTTTGTGATGAAAGCTTAAGAGAAGCATTATTGAGACAAAACAATCTAACACTCCAAATTGCGATCGAAAAATATATTTTGCATGAGCAAAGCAAAAATCAATATTTGGAGTTTTATCACCAGGAAAAGGGCGCGAAAGTGCACCACGAGGCTGAGAGTTTAAAAATGGTATCGCAGGCAGCAAAGAAGCACGTTCAGGATGGCAGCTATCTTGCGAGCGCACACTCCAGTTTGGGCCATGCGCAGTTTGTACAAAACTGTGGGGCTCAAGAGAAGAAGTCATCGCACGTGCGAACGTGCATCATGTGTCAGAGAGACAACGTCATGATATGCTCCCGATGTGGTAACTTAAAGGTGAAATGCCCTGCACAAGGAAAAAGATGTTTAAAGAGCTCCAAGCTTAATCACTTTGCTTCCCAATGCAAGTTAACAACGACATATCAGCCTCAAACACAAACTACAACATATCAATATTCGCAGCATTGATAAGATGGAGAATCACAAATCTGAGAGAGATTTTTCAGACAGGATTATTTTTCCTTGGAGAACACTCTTCGTAGTAATCATAGACACAATAGAGGAACTTCAAGCAACTACCAAGGCTCCTCAACAAATCAATAACATTGACTCTAACGGTGAATGGACTCGACAGTGCAAGTCAATAATTTCCCAATCCTATTCAAACTTGACCCTGGAGCTTCGGCAAACTTAATGTAAAGCAAAGATCTCTCATCAATTCCAGGGGAACACGAGATGATACCTGCTGCATGTAAGTTGAAAGACTACAATGGCAACCAGATTGCTTCAAGAGGATCGTGCCTTTTGAAAGTAGTCAATCAGAAGGTCAAGAAAGTACTAGGCAGCAGGGTAGCATGGTGGTTAGCATAAATGCTTCACAGCTCCAGGGTCCCAGGTTCGATTCCCGGCTGGGTCACTGTCTGTGTGGAGTCTGCACGTCCTCCCCCTGTGTGCGTGGGTTTCCTCCGGGTGCTCCGGTTTCCTCCCACAGTCCAAAGATGTGCGGGTTAGGTGGATTGGCCATGCTAAATTGCCCGTAGTGTCCTAATAAAAGTAAGGTTAAGGGGGGGGGTTGTTGGGTTACGGGTATAGGATGGATACGTGGGTTTGAGTAGGGTGATCATGGCTCGGCACAACATTGAGGGCTGAAGGGCCTGTTCTGTGCTGTACTGTTCTATGTTCTATGTACTATGTTTTGAGATTGTGGCAACATGAAATGTTCGCTGTTAGGTGCTCAAGCCTGCAAGGACTTGCAGCTTGTCCAAAGAATTTTCATGAATACCAAAGACACATCAAGACTGGACAATGACATCCAACACCTACTTAGTGAATATTCTGACGTATTTCGAAGTATGGGTACATTACCATACAAATACAAATTTTTCCGAAGAAATATGCAAAACCCGTTATTCATCCGCCAAGGGGGGTACCATGTCCTTTGCGCGAAAGGCTGAAAAAGAATTACAACGATTACATCTCAAGAGTCGCGCAACCAACTGGTTGGGTCAGCTTCTTGGTCTGCGTCAAGAAACTATCAAGAAAGGATCTGAACAAGAGTATCCGTAGGGAACATTACCCTATCCCTAAGCGAGAGAAGTTAACTTGTGAGATTGAAAACGCTCGCATTTTTACCAAACTCAACCCTTCACAAGATTTCTAGTAGATGCAGCTAGATGATTCAAGTAAATTGTACGTTCAATGCACCATTTGGACTTTTCTATTTTAACCGCATGCCTTTCGGGATCATCTCAGCTTCCGAAATCTTTCACAGAATCATGGAGCAGATGACGGACGATATTGAAAGTGTCAGAGTATATGTAGATGACATTATCATTTGGTCGGAAGAAGACCATATTGACAGATTAAGAAAAATATTTCACAGTATCCACCAATATGGACTGAAACTCCAATCAAAGTGTATGTTTGCACCGTGTCGCGTCTTTTCGTCCGACGTCACTTCGTCCAACGACACTTCGTCCACGTCTTTTGGTCCAACGTCTTTTTGTCCGCCCGTCTTTTGGTCCAACGTCACTTCGTCCAATTATCCATTAACATATTAACTCCGTATAAAACCATTTAATTGATAAAATGCAAGTACAATACAGCAAGTGAATTTAATTGCTAAAATGCAAGTAATTGATAAAATGCAAGTAAAATGCAAGTTGAAAAATGCAGTTAAAAAGTTAAAAAATCTAAAAATGCAGTTAAAAAATCTAAAAGTTTACTAATTACTTAAAATTCCCGAAGTTACTTAAAATTGATGTAAATTGTAAATTCCCGAAATTCCCTAAAAGTTAGATTTCCAGAACTGTACCCGAGAGAGAATAATGGGGAGAGGACAAGATGATTTGATATTCTACAATTCCGACAGACACAGATATAAGTGGGAGTCTAATTGGATTTAGACAATGAGTGCAGTTCTGAAAGAAGCAGATTTAAACTTGATTTTCGTCGAGTGATTAAAACCTCTGGTTGGCAGTGGGTACTGACATTACAGGTCTGAAATGATCAAATATTCCATCAGATACAATGGCTCTCATCACGCTGGAGCATACATGGGTGAATATCCTGCAGCTTATCTTAATGTCTGGAGATCAAGCAGCACAAATGCAGAACTCAACCTCAAGAGGCGAAATAGGTGGAGAGGATCCTTGAGCAGTAACATTGAAAAACTAAATTAAACTATTTGTAATTGGATAATTGGACGAAGTGACGTTGGACCAAAAGACGGGCGGACAAAAAGACGTTGGACCAAAAGACGTGGACGAAGTGTCATTGGACGAAATGACGTCGGACGAAAAGACATAGCACCTGTTTGCACGCTCATTTTTACATTTCTGGGGTGATACAATATCAGCTCAAGGTGTCAGGCCAGGTAATGAAAACAATACACAACATTAGCAGCCAAAAGATAAGATGTGCTTTGATTTCTAGGATTCATTAACTTCTTAGGAGAATTTGTCTCCAACTTGTCAATGAGGATGTCAGCTCTACGAAACTTCATCAGGGAGACAACAGAGTTTGAATGGACTCCACACCACCAGGAAGAATGGGTGGACCTCAAGCATCAACTGATGACGGCTCCAATCCTGACTTTTTTTGATCCAACCAGACCTACAAAGATCACCACCGAAGCCAGTCAAGATGGAATTGGTGCGGTGCTTCTTCAAAAATACAACCAAGCAGACTGGGTTCTAGTAGTATATACATCCAGAGCGATGACTGCCATGGAGTGCAGGTGTGCACAAATTGTAAAAGAGTGTCTTGGGCTGATTACAGGCATCACAAAATTTCACGACTATGTAGGGGCTACCTACATTCATCGTAGCAACGGATCACAGACCACTAGTCAATATAATTGGAAAAAACCTAAATGATATGACTCCTCGCCTACAACGCATGATGGTGAAGTTGAGGAGGTATGACTTTACGCTAGTATACACTCCAGGAAAGGACCTCATCATAGCTGACACACTATCTAGATCCATCAATACTGAAAGTTCCTGAGTCTATTGACGATATTGAAGCTCAACTGCAGTTGTACATGAAAAATCTTCCGGCATCTGATAAGTTGCAGAAAATGCGTCCAGAGACACAAAAAGATGCAACCTTGCTCCGAGTAATACATCATCTCCAACATGGTTGGCCAAAGGGATACTGTCCACAGTTCAAAACGATACAGACAGAACTAACTGTAGTGGATGGATTGCTACTCAGAAATGATCAGATCGTCATTCCACTAATTCTCAGGTCAGAGATGCTCAGCAAGATTCACGAGGGACATCTCGGAATCGAGAAGAGCACGGCAGGCTGCATATTGGCTTGGGATAAATAAAGAGATAACCGACATGGTAATGATGTGTGCCACGTGTCTAGAACATCAATCGGCACAATGTAAGGAGACACTCCAGCAGCATTAAATAGTTATGTCACTGTGGACTAAGGTAGGCATTGATTTGTTCCATGCTACAGGTCGGAACTATGTTCTTATCATAGACTACTACTCCCAATTTTCCTGATGTGATGAAACTTCCGGACCTCGCTTCCTCGTCAGTAATTAAGGCTTGTCAGGTGCCATTTTTAAGACATGGGATTCCACAAAGGTTATGTCCGATAATGGTCCTTGCTTCGTGAGCTGGGAGTGGAATTTAAAAAAAAAAACATTTTACTAAGGCATTTATAATTTTATAACGATAAACAGTACAAATGTAAACATAGTGCAAAAAACATCTCTCCGTCTCTCACTAATCCCACCTACCCTAAACACAAAGTAGCCTAACTCCCCCCTATCCACCACCCCCCCCCCCCCCCCACCCCCTTTATTGCCTCTGCTGACAGTTTAGATTTCCCCAAAGAAGTCGCTAAATGGCTGTCACCTTCAGATGAACCCTAGCATTGACACTCTCAGGGCGAACTTAATTTTCTCAAGTCTGAGAAACCTAGCCATGTCTCTAACCCAAACCTCTGACTTTGGGGGCTACAAGTCCCTCCACGATAACAATATTCGCCTCTGGGCTACCAAGGAGGCCAAGGCCTAAATGTCAGCCTCTCTCGCCCCCTGGACTCCTGGATCATCCAACACTCCAAACATCGCCACCTCTGGACTCGGCGCCACCCTTGTTTTTAGTACCGTGGACATGACATCTGCAAATCCCTGCCAGTATCCCCAGAGTTTCGTGCATGCCCAAAACATATGGAATGGTTTGCTGGCCCTCCCACACACCTCACACACTTGTCTCTATCCCGAAAAACATGCTTATCCAGGCCACCGTCATGTGTGCCCGGTGAATCACTTTGAATTGTATCAGGCTGAGCCTGGCACATGATGAGGATGCTCAAAGCATCCGCCCACAAAACCGTCTCTACCCCCCAAACCCCCCAGCTCATCTTCCCATTTACCCTAAGCTCATCTATCTGGGCTTCCTCCCACTCCATAAGCTCTTTGTAGTTAGCCAAAACCTTCCCCTTCCCCACCCCCATTCTCGAAACTACCCTGTCCTGTATCCCCTGTGACAGTAGAAGCGGAAAGGTTGAAACCTGCCTTCGCACAAAATCCCTTATCTGCAGATATTGAAACCTATTCCCTTCCAAAATTCAAACTTCTCCAAATCCTCCAAACAGGAAAAGCACCCATCAATAAACAGATCCCCCACCTCTCAATCCCTACTCTCTGCCACCTCCGAAACCCCCCATCCAGCCTCCCCGGGACAAACCGGTGATTATCACACCGCTTCCTCCGCTCTCATGCTTCCTCCACTGCCCTCAGACTCTCAGGGCCGCCACTACCACCGGGCTTGTGGAGTACCTGGCCAGCGAGAACGACATAGGAGCCCATCTCAATGCCCCCAAACTTGTGCCCTTACATGATGCCGCCTCTATTCGCTCACATCGACCCCCCCACCACCACCACCACCACTACCCACTTCCTGATCATGGCTATGTTTGCCACACAGCAGTAGTTACTAATGTTCGGCAGCGCCAACCCACCCACCCCTTGACTCCGCTCCAGCAGCACTTTCTTTACTCACGAGGTTTTACCCACCCACACAAAACCAGAGATCACCCGTTTAAAAAAGGCCTTTGGTATAAAAATAAGGAGGCACTGGAAAACAAACAGAAACCTCGGGAGGACCGTCATTTTTACGGTTTGTACCCTCCCCGCCAGTGACAGTGGGAGCATGTCCTACCTCCAAAAGTCCTCCTACATTTATTCAACTAGCCGGGTCAAATTTAACTTATGTAGCTGCTCCCATCCCTGTGCCACCTGAATTCCCAAATAACGGAAGCTCCCTCCCACCACTCTGAACGGCAGCTCCCCCAGTCTCCTCTCCTGCCCCCTCGTCTGGATCGCAAACACCTCAGTTTTACCCATATTAAATTTGTACACCGAAAACCGGCCAAATTCCCCTAAGATCCTCACAATCTCCCCCATCCTCCCTAACGGGTCAGAAAAATATAGGAGCAAGTCGCCTGTGTTTAGCGAGACCCTATGTTCCACCCCCGGACTATCCCCCTCCAGTCCTTTGATGCTCTGAGCACCATCGCCAATGGCTCTATGGCCAAAGGAAACAACAGTGGGGAGAGAGGACATCCTTGCCTTGTGCCCCGGTGCAGTTTAAAGTAGTCCGACGTCAACCAATTCGTCCGTACACTCACCACGGTGCCTGGTATAGCAACCGAACCCAGTCAATAAAGCCCTGCCCAAACCCAAACCATCCCAACACCGCCCACAAATAATTCCACTCCACCCGGTCGAAGGCCTTTTCCGCGTCCATAGCGACCACTACCTTCATCTCCTTCACCTCGGAGGGCATCATGAATCACATTTAAGAGGGGACTAAACGTTGGCCATTAGCTGCCTGCCCTTAACAAATCCCATCTGGTCTTCCCCTATCACCTCCGAGACACAATCTTCTATCCTTGGGGCCAGGATTTTAGCCAGCAGTTTGGCATAAACATGGACTCGACCGATCCAACATTGGATCAATGACCGTATTAAGTCGTCGCCCCCCTCCCCCCCTCCCCCCCCCCCCCCCCCCCCCCCCCCCCGCCCCATGATCAGCTTATGTGAGTCCAGGTCCAGGATATTCCCTCACACCTGCCTCATAAACTCCACATCTTCCCAATTTGATGCGTAAATATTTACTAACACCACCGGCATCCCCACCAACTTCCCGCTCACCATGATATACCTACCCCCCGAGTCCGCAACTCTATTCCCTGTCTCATATGACTTATTGATCAGGATGGCAAACCCCTAATGTTCGAGTCCAACCCCAAATGCAATACTTGCCCGACCCACCCCTTCCTCAGTCTAGTCTGATCCGCAACCCTCAGGTGTGCCTCTTGTAGCATTGCCACGCCCGCCTTCAACCTCCTCAATGCATGAACACGCGAGCCCTCTTGACAAGCCCATTCAGCCCTCTAATGTTCCATGTGATCAGCCTGGTCAGGGCCCCCCCACCCACCGGTCAACCATCAACCTTCGGCCAGCCTCCAGCTCGCGTCCCGCGCCTCCTCAGGCCCGCCCTCGGGCACCCACCATCATCGACCTCCAATTTGTTTCCCAACAACAGTCCCTCCCCTGTCAGCAGAGCAAAACTTTATACAAAAAGCACAGCCCAAAACGAAAAGAAATTTAACAGCACAGGCACAGCATTACTCGTCCCCCAAATTCAATGTCCTTAATCACCTGCCAGTCTTTTGTCCTCAACAAAGTCCATCGCCTCATCCGGCGATCCAAAGTAATGTTCTTGGCCATCGTAGGTGACCCACAAATGAGCTGGATACAACATACCGAATGTCACCCCCCTTCTTGAAGAGGGACGATTTTACCCTATTAAAGCCCACTTCTTTTCGCCAGTTCCGGACCCAAGTCCTGATTGATTGTTTTCCCATTTGCAGCTCCATGTCTGCTTGGCACACCACAAAATCCGTTCCTTATCCAGGAACCGGTGCATTCGCACCACCATCGCCCTCGGCGGCTCATTCAGGCGCAGCTTCCTCACAAGCGCTCTCTGCGCCCTGTCCACTTCCAAGGGTCGAGCAAACGCCCCATCGCCCGGCAGCTTTTCAAACATGTGCACCACATATGCCCCTGTGTCCGATCCCTCGATGCCCTCCGGGAATCCTCAGATTCTGCCTGCGGGACCTGTTCTCCAGGTCCTCCACCTTCTCCTGCAGCGTTTTATGGTGGCCCCTCATCAGTCCCACCTCCGCCTCCATCGTGGTTAGCTGGTCCTCGTGCTAAGCCACCTCCGCCTCCATCGTGGTTAGCTGGTCCTCGTGCTAAGCCACCTCCGCCTCAATCGTGGTTAGCTGGTCCTTGTGCTAAGCCACCTCTTCCTCCATCGTGGTTAGCTGGTCCTTGTGCTAAGCCACCTCCGCCTCCATCGTGGTTAGCTGGTCCTTGTGCTAAGCCACCTGCTCTTCCTCCTTCTGGATCACCAGACCCTGGTCTTCGAGCTGTTGTTCCACCCGATCAATCCCTTGTGGACGACACAAAGGTTGGTGGAATTGCGGATAGCGATGAGGACTGTCAGATGATACAGCAGGATTTAGATTGTTTGGAGACTTGGGCGGTGAGATGGCAGATGAAGTTTGATGATGGTGGTTGTGGTCATGTCGGGGCAGGGGATGGCAAATGGGAAGCGGGAGTACTCGTCAATCACGTTAAGGAAGTACGTGTTGCGGTTGTTGGAGGGGAGGGGACCTATGAAGTCCATGCTGAGACGTTCAAAGGGACGGGAAGCCTTTATCAGATGCGCTTTTTCAGGGCAGTAGAAGTGCGGTTTGCACTCCACGCAGATGTGGCAGTCCCGAGTGACTGTCCTGACCTCCTCGATGGAGTAGGGCAGGTTGCGGGTCTTTATAAAGTGGAAAAAACGAGTAACCCCCAGGTGGCAGAGGTCCGCATGGTGGGTTCGAAGGCGGTCCACTTGTGCGGTGGCACACGGGACAGGGCATCGGGAGGCTCGTTTAGCTTCCCAGGACGATACAAGATGTCGTAGTTGTAGGTGGACAGTTCGATCCTCCACCGCAAGATATTGTCGTTCTTTATCTTGCCCCTCCGTGCGTTGTCGAACATGAAGGCCACCGACTGTTGGTCTGGGAGGAGGGTGAACTTCCTGCCGGCCAGATAGTGCCTCCAATGTCGCACAGCTTCTACTATGGCCTGTGCTTCCTTCTCGACCGAGGAGTGGCGGATTTCGGAAGCATGGAGAAGAAGGCCACGGGTCTGCCCGCTTGGTTGAGGGTGGCTGCCAGAGCTACATCGGACGCGTCGCTCTCGACTTGGAAGGGGAGGGACTCGTCGATAGCTCGCATCGTGGCCTTTGCGATGTCCGCTTTGATGCGCCTAAAGGCCTGGCGGGCCTCCATCGACAGGGGAAATGTGGCTGATTGGATGAGGGGACGGGCTTTGTCGGCGTAATTGGGGACCCACTGGGCAAAATATGAAAAGAAGCCCAAACAGCGCTTGATGGCTTTGAGGGAGTGGGGAAGGGGGAGCTCCATCAGGGGGCGCATGCATTCCGGGTCGGGGCCTATCACTCCGTTACGCACTACGTAGCCGAGGATGGCTAGACGGTCGGTGCTAAACACGCATTTGTCCTTGTTGTAGGTCAGATTCAGGAGTTTTGCGGTTCGGAGGAATTTTCAGAGGTTGGTGGCGTGGTCCACAGATGGTGACATTATCGAGATACGGGAAGGTTGCCCGTAAACCGTATTGGTAGACCATTCGGTCCATCTCTCGTTGGAAGACCGAGACCCCATTTGTGACACCGAAGGGAACCCTTAAAAAGTGGTAGAGTCGCCCATCCGCTTCGAACGCAGTGTACTTTCGGTCACTCATGCAGATGGGGAGCTGATGGTAGGCGGACTTGAGGTCCACCGTGGAGAAGACCTTGTACTGCGCGATCCTGTTGACCAGGTTGGAGATACATGGGAGAGGGTACGCGTCCAGCTGCGTAAACCTGTTGATGGTCTGACTGTAGTCTATGACCATCCTATTTTTCTCCCTGGTCTTTACCACCAGCACTTGTGCTCACCAGGGGCTGTTGCTAGCCTCGATGACCCCTTCCTTCAGAAGCCATTGGACTTCGGACCTGATGAAGGACCGGTGCTGGGCACTGTACCATCGACTCCTGGTGGCGACGGGTTTGCAATCCAGGGTGAGGTTTGCAAACAAGGACGGGGGATCACCTTGAGGGACGCGAGGTTGCAGACAGTAAGGGGGGCATAGGGCCGCCGAATTTGAACGTTAAACTCTGGAGGTTGCACTGGAAGTCTAACCCCAGGAGTGCTGCCGCGCAGAGTGAGGGAGGATGAATAGCTTGTAGTTTTTAAACTCCCTCCCCTGGACCGTGAGGTCCGCTATGCATCACCCCGTGATCTGTACCGAGTGAGAACCGGAGGCCAGAGCGATTTTTTTGTTTAACCGGGTAAACAGGAAGAGCGCAGCGTCTTACCGTGGCGGGGCGGATGAAACTCTCCGTGCTCCCAGAGTCCAGCAGGCAGCTTGTCTCGTGGCCGTTGAGGAGGATCTTCGTGGTCGCTGTGGATAGGGTGCGAGGCCGTGGCTGATCCAATGTGACTGAGGCGAGTCATGGCAGAAACTCAAGAGTCGTCATCAGGCAGGGAGTAGTCACCTGCGGGGTCCTCGGTGCCGATCCAAGATGGCGGCGCCCGTCGGTCGCACATGGTGGGGTTGGGCAAATTGGCGGCGCCCTTTCCCTGCACGTGGAGTAGGGGGTCCTGATGAGACCATCAATTCACGCGACACGTGGTTAGAAGTGAACAGTGGTTTTAATTGTCTTACAACAGAGCCTGCCTGTGACACGATGAACTCCAGATGAACTGGCAGGCAGGCTCCCAGCATCAACCTTTATACTTCCGGTTAGGGGGGAGGAGCCAAGGGTGGAGCCCAGTACAAATTCCCGTACACTCCCAGTGCATCTCCCCCTAGTGGCAGAGCAGTGCAACTGCTCGTGTGCCGAGCTTACAGAGACATAGTAATACAGTGTGAATTACGCTACTCTGATTCATCACAGGTCCAAAATAGCGGCGCCCGGGGATCGCACGTGGCGTTGGGGCAGCGAGGTGGGGGGGGGGGGAGGACCCGCGGTTGCTGTTCGGGACCGCAGCAACCGCTTTAGATTGGCAAACGGCCACAAAGTGGCCCTTCGTGCCGCAGCCCTTGCAGGTTGCAGAGTGGGCCGGGCTTTGCCTGGCCGCAGAAATAGCAGCAGGGCCCCGTGAGTTTCTCGGGGCGCCTAGCGGCGCAAGCCTGGGGGGGTCCGAGTCCGTGGGGGTGGGGGAGGTCGCATTCCACGCTACCCAGGGGGCCGCCGCGCGACGTCTAGGGAGGAGGCGAGGGCCCGTGCCTCCGTGAGGCTTAAAGTCTCTCTCTCTAACGGTCTTTGGCGGATCTGCGAGGACTGCATACCTGCAACGAAGGCGTCTCTGATCAGAAGTTCGGTATGCTCGGCAGCAGAAACCTGTGGGCAGCCGCAGTTCCTCCTCGGCACAAGGAGGGCACGGTAAAATTCGTCCAGAGTCTCACCAGGTATCTGCTGCCTCGCGGCCAGTAAGTGCCAGGAGTAGACTTGATTCACCGGCAGTATGAAATGTCCTTTAAGTAAGTCCATAGCTGCGTCGTAGTCTGTTGTGTCCTCTATGAGCGTGTACACGGCGGTGCCGACGCAGGAGTGGAGGATGTGCAATTTCTGTTCCCTTGTCGGGACGTTTTCGGCTGTGCTCAGGTAGCTATTGAAACAAGCCAGCCAGTGCTTAAATGCTGCTGTTACATTTGCTGCATGCGGGCTGAGTCGAAGACACTCCGGCTTGATGCAAAGCTCCATCCTTTAAACTCTTGCTGATTAAATTGAAGCACAATCAATGGACACGAAACGTAGATGAAGTCCGAACGAAAGGCTTTAATTAGCAAGAAGTGGACCCGGCAGCAGACGTACAGAAGCATGGCTGGCTGCCGCGGAACATGGGTTCTTATACTCCGCCTCGTAGGCGGAGCGACCTTCCTCTTAGCCAATCGGCTGAGAGGCACATAATACCTGGGCCAATGGGCAGCGAGTCCTCTGCACCAATGGCAGCTCACACTCCCAGTTACCGTAATACCCCTAGTCATACTGTCACAGAGGGTTTTGCAATCAGTTTGAGGGAGGGTCAGTCAATGGAGGGAGGTGGGGTTCAGTCAATGAAGGGAGGGTGGTTCAGCCAATGGAGGGAGGGGGGTTCAGTCAATGGAGGGAGGGCGGTTCAGTCAATGGAGGGAGGGGAGGTTCAGTCAATGGAGGGAGTGTGGTTCAGCCAATGGAGGGAGGGTGGTTCAGCCAATGGAGGGAGGGTGGTTCAGTCAATGGAGGGAGGGTCTTCCAGTCAATGGAGGGAGGGTCTTCCAGTCAATGGAGGGAGGGTCTTCCAGACAATGGAGGAAGCGTGGTTCAGTCAATAGAGGGAGGGTCTTTCAATCAATTTGAGGAAGTGTCTTTCAGTCAGCGTGAGGAAGGATCTTTCAGTCAATGTGTGAGGGAGGGTCTTTCAATCAGTGAGAAGGAGGGTCTTTCAGTCAGTGTGTGGGAGGTTCGGCCGGGCAGTCTGAAGGAGGTTCTTTCAGCCAATGAGTGAGAGAAGATCTTTCAATCAGTGCATGAGGGAGGGTGTTTCAGTTGGTGTAATGGGAAATCGTTCAGTGTGTGAGGGAGGGTCTTTCAGACAGTGTGTGAGGGAGGGTCTTTCAAACAAGTTTTCTGACGATACGACCATAGTGGGCTGGATCTCGAATAACGACGAGTTAGAATACAGGAGGGAGATAGAAAACCTGGTGGAGTGGTGCAGCGACAACAATCTCTCCCTCAATGCCAGCAAAACTGGTCATTGACTTCAGGAAGCAAAGTACTGTACACACCCCTGTCAGCATCAACGGGGCCAAGGTGGAGATGGTTAGCAGTTTTAAATTCCTAGGGGTACACTTCACCAAAAATCTGTCCTGGACCACCTACATCGCGCTACCACTAAGAAAGCACAACAGCGCCTGTACTTCCTCAGGAAACTAAGGAAATTCGGCATGTCCACATTAACCCTTACCAACTTTTACAGATGCAGCATAGAAAGCATCCTATCTGGCTGCATCACAGCCTGGTATGGCAACTGCTTGGCCCAGGACAGCAAGAAACTTCAGAGTCGTGAACACAGCCCCGTCCATCACACGAACCTGCCATCATTCATTGACTCCATCTACACCTCCCGCTGCCAGGGGAAAGCGGGCAGCATCATCAAAGACCCCTTACTACCCGGCTTACTCACTCTTCCAACTTCTTCCATCGGGCAGGAGATACAGAAGTCTGAGAACACGCACGAACAGACTCAAAAACAGCTTCTTCCCCGCTGTTACCAAACTCCTAAACGACCCTCTTATTGACTGACCTCATTAACATTACACCCTGTATGCTTCATCCAATGTCGGTGCTTATGTAGTTACATTGTCAACCTTGTGTTGCTCTGTTATGTATTTTCTTCTTTTTTCCTTTTCTTCTCATGTACTTAATGATCTGATGAGCTGCTTTCAGAAAAATACTTTTCACTGTACCTCGGTACACGTGACAATAAACAAATCCAATCCAATCCAATCTATTGTTCTTTGTTCTTTGTTCCAGCATGGCAACACCTATGGCCCGCCGACCACATCCAGGGCCCACTGCTCTGCCATGGTGAGTGGCTGCAGCTCAGGTCATCCCCCTCCTGCCTTCTCCCGCTACCTGCGGTTATGAGTGGCCTTCTCCTGGGGCAAGTGGGTGTGGGGGACGGAAACAGAAAATGCATAGTTAGACAGTGTGACACATATAGCCGAGGGGGTGGGCAGCTGGTGGCTTCAGTGACCAGGGCACCCAGCCATGGTGGCCGGTATGGATGCCAGCATGTGGTGCAGGGTGGGGGTTTGGACGCCATCCAGGTTGGGGGGGGTTATGATGTGTGGGACGGGGTTGATGTCAGGGGCACAGTGCTGCCTACTCACCGACCTGAGGAGGTTGTTTAGGTTTTTACGGCACTGCTAGCTGCTCCAGACAGTGTTACTCATGCCATCTGCTTCCTTCCTGGGCCATGGTACAGTGTGGCCCGCCCTCCTCTACTGCATCCTGGAGGGTCTCAAGCTCGACGTCAGTGAATCTTGGGGCTACTCTCTTTTCTGCCATCTTGTTGGCTGGGATGGTGTGTGTGGGGAGTGAATATATGTGGCTGCAGCTTGTCAGCCTCCTGAGTGTCAATCGAGAATCCGGCACCATTTCTCATTGGAATGGATTGTGTTCCACGTGGCGCCGGTGCGAGCTCCTTAACAGTCGCTGAATCGAACCAGGTGCGGCGGCAGTGTTGCTGTTGTGGAAGTCCACGAATCCTGCCCCGGCGTCAACACTCAGAAACAGAGAATCCAGTCTCGGGTGTCTTTTGTGCATTGGTCCACTGCTTTATTCAGTGAAAGATCCTCCCTCACACTGACGGAAAGACCCTTCCTCCCACTTACTGAAAGACCCTCCCTCAGACTGACTGAAAGACCCTGCGTTCACAAACTGACTGAAAGAAAGACCCTCCCTCAGACTGACTGAAAGACTCTGCCTTCACAAGCTGACTGAAAGATCCCCCAAAACACACTGATTGGCAGACTCTCCCTCACACATCGGCCGAAAGACCCTCCATCACACACTGACTGGCAGACATCCCTCACTCACTGACTGAAAGACCTTCCCTCATAAACTGACTAAAGGACCCTGCCTCACACTGACTGAAAGACCCTCGCAATCTGACTAAAAGGCCCTCCCTCGCACTGATTGAAAGGCCTTCCCTAGTGCTGACTGGAAGACCCTCCCTCACCCTGTGGCCCTGCCACTCAGTGATGGAGGATTTAAATATAGAATCTGACCAGGGAAGTAAAAGCTGGGATCTGGTCCCCACCCTCCTTAAACAATTAGGAGCCGGAAAAGTTAATCAGGAGGGAGGGTTACTGAATGTGCGAGTATTGTTTGTGATTGTGAGCAGGGAGCCAGCCTTGTCCTATCCTGCTCGTTTACACAGTTCTACAAACAGCACCATTCGATCTGATTTCAGTCGTTTGAGAATAAAGTAAGAGTTGAAAACCCAAGATCTGGACACCTCTTGATTCAGATCACCAATTCCAGAAAGTTCTCTAGACAAATGCTAGCAGCCACTGACACCCCTCTGAGCACGTTTCCTCACTCCTCCTCTCCCCGACTCCCGGCTCCCACCCATCAACAGGATCCGGACCCCCCTCCCCGCCTACCAACAGGATCCGGACCCCCCTGCCCTCCCATCAACAGGATCCGGACCCCCCTCACCGCCTACCAACAGGAGCCTGACCCCCTCCCCTCCCCTCCTACCAACAGGATTCGGACCCCCCTCCCCTCCCATCAACAGGAGCCTGACCCCCCTCCCCACCTACCAACAGGAGCCTGACCCCCTCCCCTCCCCTCCTACCAACAGGAGCCTGACCCCCTCCCCTCCCCTCCTACCAACAGGAGCCTGACCCCCTCCCCTTCCCTCCTACCAACAGGAGCCTGAACCCCCCTCCCCTCCTACCAACAGGACCTGACCCCCTCCCCTCCCCTCCTACCAACAGGATCCGGACCCCCCTCCCTTCCCCTCCTACCAACAGGAGCTTGACCCCCCTCCCCTCCCCTCCCATCAACAGGAGCCTGACCCCCCTCCCCTCCCCACCTACCAACAAAAGCCTGACCCCCCTCCCCTCCCCTCCTACCAACAGGAGCCTGACCCCCCTCCCCTCCCCTCCTACCAACAGGATCCGGACCCCCCTCCCCTCCCATCAACAGGAGCCTGACCCCCCTCCCCACCTACCAACAGGAGCCAGACCCCCCTCCCCTCCCCTCCTACCAACAGGAGCCTGACCCCCCTCCCCTCCCCTCCTACCAACAGGATCCGGACCCCCCTCCCCTCCCCTCCTACCAACAGGATCCGGACCCCCCTCCCCTCCCATCAACAGGAGCCTGACCCCCCTCCCCACCTACCAATAGGAGCCTGACCCCCTCCCCTTCCCTCCTACCAACAGGAGCCTGACACCTCTCCCCACCTACCAACAGGAGCCTGACACCCCCTCCCCTCCTACCAACAGGAGCCTGACCCCC